>NC_081408.1:307793949-308093949 GCF_030272615.1 Cryptomeria japonica
CAAATGCTCAAAGATTATCTTCTAAATCTGCCAGTTCTAATGCCACCAGTTCCAGATCAACCTCTATTACTATGCATATCAGCTACTTCAACAGCACTAGGGGCACTCTTAGCACAACAAATTGCTGAGGGCAAGGAAAAAGCAGTATACTATATCAGTCGCACGTTGGTGGGATATGAGCTAAACTACACACCAATTGAGCATGCATGTCTCACCGTGGTCTTTGCTTCCCAGAAATTATGACATTACATGCTCACTCATAAGACTAAGTTGGTTGCAAGAATCGATCTATTGAAATACCTTCTCAATAAAGCAACACTTACTAGGCGACTGGCCAAATGGGTAATGATCCTAAGTGAATTCGACATCGAGTATGTGGATAGAAAAGCAATAAAAGGACAAGCAATTGCAGATCAATTAGCAGATGCTCCCATGATAGATGATGTTCCTCTAAGTTCAGAATTTCCAGATGAATCCATTTTAACAATGTCACATGCAAAGCCATGGCAACTGTACTTCGATGGCTCATACACACAGCATGGAACAGGAGCTGGCATCCTCTTTATAACTCCTCAAGGGGATTCTATACCAAAATCATACCACTTATCATTTCCTTGCACTAACAATATAGCGGAATATGAGGCATTAACAATAGGATTACAAATTGCAGTTCAGTGGAAGATCCAGGAACTTCGTGTTTTTGGGGACTCTCAACTTGTCATCCGTCAAGCAATTGATGATTACCAAACAAAAGATTAAAAATTAATGCCTTATAAACAAATGGTGGATGACCTGAAACAACACTTCATAAAGATAGACTTTGAGCAGATACCAAGAGAGCAGAATCGCACCGCAGATGCCATGGCTACAATTGCTTCACTGATTGATCTACCTCCAAACGAGACCCGCTATGAGTTCTTGGTGGATAACCTTTTGGTTCCTTCATATGAGATCATGCCTACTGAGACCATATGTGTTGTCGGTCCCGAGTCCCAGTTATATGGTTCCATTTTCACATACCTTCGTGACAATACCCTACCTCCTAATCTATCAAATAACCAACGTCGCACTTTCATTCGCCAATCCTCTCGATATGTCATTTTAGCTGATATCCTATACTGGCGAGGTCTAGATGGAACTCTTCTTAGATGTTTAGAAAGTGATGAAACTCAAATTGCGTTACGGGAAGTGCATGAAGGGATATGTGGTCCACATGCTAGTGGTCCTACCTTGGCCATGAAACTCATCAAGATTGGATATTACTGGCCCAATATGGAAAAAGACTCATATCAGTTTGTCAAGAAATTTAAGAAATGTCAAATTCATGGAGACCTCATACATGCGCCAGCACAAGAACTTCAACCAATTGCGTCTCATTGGCCCTTTTGTCAGTGGGGACTCGATCTCATAGGCAAGATTCACCCTCCTTCTTCCAACGGTCATAAATTCATTATCACTACCACAGAGTATTTCACAAAATGGATTGAAGTTGTGCCTCTCACACGTCACAGGAAAACAGATTGCTACATTCATCCTCAACTATATCATTTGCCGATATGGTATTCCTGTTTCCATTATCACTAATAACGGGCGTCCCTTCAAAAATTAGGATGTTCGTGAACTCTGTGACCACTTCCATATTTCCCATTGTTTCTCCACACCATATTACCCCCAAGGTAATGGTCAAGCTGACGTGTCTAACAAAACAATCCTTAAAATCCTAAAGAAGATAGTCGACGACGCTGGCCATAATTGGCATATCCAACTTAATCCTGCACTTTGGGCCTACCGCACAAGTGTCCGCACACCTACAGGTGCTACACCCTATTCACTTGTCTATGGCGCTGAAGCCATCTTGCCTATTAAGGTTGAGCTACCCTCTTTACAGGTCTCTTTGCAGAATATCATCAGTGATGAAGACTATAGGGTCTCTCGCTTACAAGACCTGGAACTACTGGATGAACGAAGACAAACTACTTTTAATCATCTCAAGGCTTACCAACAACGAATGAGTCACAGCTACAATCGCAAGGTTAAGCCTCGCACATTTGAGGTAGGTGATTTGGTTCTCAGAGAAAATCCCAAAAATCAGCAAGACAGAGAGAAGGGAAAGTTCGAACCAAATTGGCTTGGTCCTTACATCATTACAGTAGCATATGGATCTAGGGCATATCAGCTCTCAACTACAGAAGGTGAACCTTTGGAGGATCCTATCAACAGCATGCACCTTCGCAGGTTTTACACATAGCTCTTCAGAGTATCCTAATTCAAAAATACAAAAAAAAAATCAAAAAATTCAAAAATACAAAAAAAATTATAAAACAAAAAAAATCATTACTTGGTGAAAACCTGGCAAACAGGCACCTTGTGACACGAAAAAAAAAAAAAAACATTGAAAAATCAAAAAAAGTAAAAAGAAATAATTTCGTCCAATGGTGAAAACCACTTCGGTGGCGCCCTGGGCAAGTACCATGGTGAAAACTGGGTCACCAATGCCATGTGTAGAGACATTGCTCCTCCCTCCTTCAGGATTCTCTTTCATCACTTCACTTTGCACACACTCACGACCAATTCATCCATAATAAACTTACCCATTCCCATCATGGCTTGTTATTGATCTACCCAAGATTGGTTAGCCATTCATAATAAACCTCCCTTTCCATCCATAATAAATCAGACCCTATCTGTGGCTAAGGCAAATCCTACGTCTAGTGATGGGTATGGAACTGAGAACATCACATGTTTCGAGGAGTACAGTTTCTTCTAGCTTCCTTCAGTCTATCCATGCACAATCTGCAATAAAGCAACATTTGCATCACAGATCCACAATAAAGTTTCATCTTCTCCACAATAAAGTATCAGTTTCATGGATTCAATCAGTTTCAGATGAGATGGCAGCAACAATGGGCTTGAACAAATCAAATCTTTCAACAGACTCAGACAACATTATGGTTCAGTGCTATCTATCCATTTTGTGAAAGTAAACATTGTGACCACAATCAAATTAGACTTATACAAGTGACAAGAGACACTAAATTTGAGGACTACAGTGAATGTTGGTGTCGAGTGTTGGTTTTATTTTGATTTTTATCTTTTGGTGACATGTCTTTTAGCTTTTCTGGGATGTCTTTGACTAAAGATTCTATCTCTAGGATGTCTTTGACTAGAAAGGCGAGGATGGGGTATCATCACCTATTTGTATTTATTGTCTATGGATTGTCTCTTAGTAATGATATGACTTGTCCAAGGATATGAGGACACTGTGAGTCTAGTATGAACTGGGGCATTCCTTGTTTGTGACTGTCTTTTCTCCATGCAAATAGGTACAATGACTTTCTGGGTCGAACATATGCCTCGATTGTCATAACCTACTTGCCATAATAAAGCTCAATGATGATAATGCACAAGAAGCTCTTTCACTTTCATATCTTCTGTCTTCCATCCCCCTTTCTTGATTGACTTCCATCATTCTTCTTGAGTCTGCATAGCTTGCTATCACATGACTGAGTATAATGACACACCAAAAACATTTGCATTTCATGTAGTTGCACCTGCATTACCACATGTTATCATTTCATACATACATATAAATATCACAATTGCATCACATCCTACACACAACACATATTAGCACATTTTACATTGGCATTATCATATTCATCTGCATTTCATACATTCACATTTGCATCATGCATACACATATAAAACATAAAAGAACAAAAATATATTGCATTGCATCATATACATATTTGCATCCATATCATAACCATCACATAGAAACATACATCATGAAACATCTCATCACATAGGTACACATGCATATAGCTGCCGCAAAGATGAATCATCTCATATATATATATGTAAAGTGTCATGATACAATGATGTCAAAAATCATATGGTTATAATCACCCGAAGGTGTCTACATCATCATACAAAAATGGTACAATACTAATACATAGGGAGCCCTCTACGGCTATGATGAACTCCCTCCCTCAGAGCCGCTTGGCCTCGACAGAATCTGAGCCCCTGAAGGACCTGCCCCAGGATCATCCCTACTGTCCCCTCTATCTGGTGGTGGTGGAGGACCCATAACCCCACCACTAGATGCCTATCTCCTCACGTAGCTGTCGCTGTACGCGATGGTCTATGGAAGCTCCTCGTCGCCCACTGATCCGCTGGCACTACACTATAATAGAGATCCCGCCAGTAGCCAATCTCCTCCCCGGCTCGCAAAACATAGGCATATCCGGCCCCTGTGTCCTCTATTGCCTGCCTCCCAGCCCTAAATGTTGTCTCAGCCTCTATGTAGCGCTGAATGGCCTGGTCTCGCTCCCGCTTAGTATCTCGGAGCCGCCTCCTGAGCCTATCCCTCTTCCTCTCCAACTCCTAGATCTCATCTGCCTATCCCTGGCAGATCTCCCTCAGCTCCATCAGCTCGTCCTCCTCGGCCTCAGCCCCCTATGGCTCCCCCTATATGGGTGCCTGCCCCTATGCCTGTGCCTGTACTGGTACCTATACTAGTGCCTGTACTGGTACCTATCCCTGTACCTATTCCTGTACCTGCACCTGCCTGGGACCCTATGCTGCTGGCACCTGTAGTGGCAATCCACCGCGACCCCTCACTACCCGAGCCTACCTATCCTCTCCACCCTCCCTCCATGGTGCAACCTTCCTCTCTCCAACTACTCTCCTCCTCCTTTGTCGACCTCTGCCCCCACCATCTCCATCATCATCCCCATCCCCACCACCATCTCCATCTAATAACTCTCCTGGATCCGTCAGGCGTGGGAATGGATGCTCGGCCTAGTATGCTGTGTACTCGGTATCCATGCCGGCATCCTCAATCTCTGGCCACATGTCCCAGGGTAGGGGCATCATCTCTACCAGTTATGTAATAGCCTGATC
The DNA here is from genome assembly GCF_030272615.1 of Cryptomeria japonica. Classification (NCBI taxonomy): domain Eukaryota; kingdom Viridiplantae; phylum Streptophyta; class Pinopsida; order Cupressales; family Cupressaceae; genus Cryptomeria; species Cryptomeria japonica. Next base: position 307,798,855 of record NC_081408.1, read on the forward strand.
ATATGATAATAGGGGCCCAAACTACGCCTGATCTCTCACAGTCCGTGCATACATGCCTGAGCCCCGTGGCATCCGCTGAATCCTGCCAAACTGCCTACCAACCCTGTCCACTAGCTGCCTCTCCAGCACATAGGGCGTTCACCCAATCAGGTACCTGCTCCGGAAGGTGTAGGGAAGCTCTACAACATCGTCCTCCCAATGCTCACATCCCAGATATGGCCTCCATATGACCATGTCGATGTCATCAATCACCCGTCGCCAGTGCTCTAACCTGTCAATCCATGGCTGCGATGTGATCATGTCGTATAAGTGAACAAAACTACATCTGTGACCTCTACCTCTGAAGTGTATCAGTCTCATCACTGGCAAATTCTCATAGGCCCACACCTATAACAATGTCACCCCGCAGCCCAATCCCACTGATCTGTGGTATACAAACTGATGCAGCTCATAGTAGAGTGTGCCAGCACACACGGTCCCCAAGCATATCTAGTGTGTTGTGTCACCAGTGTCTCCAGTGCACCCCCCCCAGCCCACAGCCAACCCTCGTGTCGCTCTATCAGGACACAAGAACCCACTGATCGCTCCTCCTATCACTGCTGGCAACGCTAATCCTGTAGCTGTCATAGTGTCCCATGCCACATGTTCGGCCCTCATCTCCAGTCCTGGATCCTAGAACACTCATCTCAGGGCCTCCCCGTCTCCATCTGGATCGTACGGAATCAGCTCCCCATCAATCAGTATCCTCAAAATCCTATATACATCCTCGAGGGTAACTGTCATCTCCCCCATTGACAAATGAAATGTACAAGTCTCGGAGTACCACCTCTCCGCCAGTGCAGTCAACAATCCCATGTTCACCCGAAACTCAGGCACATACAGAATGTGTCTCAGACCCATAGCCTCGATCGCAGCTCACTCCTCGGCTGTCAGCTCAGGTTGCAATCTCTGAGTCGATGGGAATCTCTCCCGTGACTCCAACATAGGCAAATACTCCTGCAGTCAAGCAAATCAATCATGTCAGTCATTGTGGCATTCAATGTTCATCACAAAATGCTACTTTTTATCTAAGTGCATATGGTTATCTATCTTAGTAGTACTCCATGTTCATCACAAAGTACTACGTGTGTGACACTCACTGTTCATCACAAAGTGTTGCTCACATTTGCACTCCCTGTTCATCACAAAGTGTTGCTCATATTTTAGTACTCCCTGTTCATCACAAAGTACTCTATCTTAGTACTCACTGTTCATCACAAAGTGCCTTGATTTATCCTAGTCTTCCCTAGAGGACCTTCTTGAGTGTATCCTCTCAGCAGCTTATCCAATCGACAGCGTATGTTCATCACAGCAATGCCGAATTGACCTAGAAGACACAAATTCACATTTTTTGGACACAAACATGTTTTCCTGACATAAACATGCTTGAAGACTGCACAGACGTGCCTGAAAAACACAGACATGCCTATGCTCTACATAGACGTGCCTAGGCGACATAGACATGCCTTCTTGGCACAGATGCGCCTACACATCACAAACGCAGCCGCATTTGGCACAGACGCGGTTTCCATCACATACGCGCCTGGCACAAACATAGACGCGCCTCTCGAGCATGGACGCGCCTAGCACCAACGCAGACGCGCCTGGACATTTTTGGACATTTTTTGGACCCTATTCTAAGCACATTTATTGCCCTATCTACCATGCATTAATGACAATAATAAATGCAACAAAGTACGAGGAGGTTTCGCGGTACTTACCGGCTCTCCTGCCTCTGCTGGCCTCTGAAATCGGCGAACACAGTCGAATCTGTGAATGAAGGCCATCGCTGCTGACTGTTGCTGCTCTGTTTTCACTCTGCACTCTGCTCTCATGGATGTGTAGATGACAATGAGGATTTATTTTCCCCCATGGTCTATCTTATAGACTACCTTACCCCTAGCCCTCGTCTCCCAAGTCCGTCTTCTTTCTCCCGTGACTTTGTCACTTTATCCGGTCAGTCCATTCTAGCCTTTCTTTCTTATCGAGAGATTGTCTGCAATCTTTTCAGACATTTTCATCCAATCTCTCGAGGGGGCATATCATTCCCATCTTGGGGCAACTCTATATTAGTTCATCTTATCTTCTTTGAAATAACGCGACAAGCCGCATTGTCTCAAAGAGGGGCAAAATGTAGACACCTAAAATTGTCATGTCTAATTAAATAAATATTTTATTTATTTAATTATTTTAGCCTAATTCTTCTATTAATTAAATAAATCTTTATTTATTTAATTAATTCATTTATCCTCTTCTAGCCTTATTTCTCATTTAAATAAATACATTTATTTATTTAAATTATCCTTTTCCTAAATTAAATAAATATCTTATTTATTTAATTGATCCCACTTCTTCTATTAATTAAATAAATATTTATTTATTTAATTAATTCATTAGCCTTTTCTACCCATGACACATGTCATTCATCTCTTAATTCATACTCTACCTACCCCTTTCATTATTTTATTATTTCTTTTACCTACCCTCTAATCATAGCCGACCTCCTTTTACACCTCTCAATCTTATCCCTCCATTTCATATTGTGTCTTCTATATAAGGAGATGCTTCCTTCATTATCAAACCCTAATGAATCATCTTAATGACTTGACTACACTACAATCCTACTTGCAACCACATTCCGTTCTTTGTTGAGCTCTTGTGCACATAAAATCTGAGAGCAAATATATCAAGCAAGATCAATGGAGACAGGAAGAATGGAGATCCAAACCCTATTGGACATGTGATGGTATAATCTTTGTGATTTCATTTGATTTGCATTGTCTTAGGTAATCTTCATATGTTATGGTGGATCTTTGTTGTTGTTAGGCTAGGGTTTTGTGGTTGAATTCATTTAGCCTTTCAATATCGTTATTATTGTTATCCATTTTCACCATATACACCATCAGCATCCTGAAAAACCTTCTAGAAGTGGCATCAACACCACTTAACGAATTCATCAAAAGATCTTCAACAAAGCTTTGTCGGTAGAACCCTTACTAGTAACCAAAAGGCTTACTAGAACATATGATATCTTCTGGATCACCAAATCTTGAACCAACTGAATGTGACACACATCTTAATAACATAAAATGACCAAACCAAACCAATTTCACCAATCGGAGTATATCAGAGACAAATCTCTTGATCATCATCAAAGTCCAACCACTCTACTGGAACCCGGTAGACAGCAAAACAACTAGTGTTGACATCAATGACAAACATCAATTCAACATATAATCAATTCCTCTAAATTGCCAACACAAAATACCTTGTATAATATGCCTCCAATATATTTGGATAGAACCGGATCCAAATTCATCTTCTAGATTATACCTTCATCATATCTAGATAGGACCAGACCCAAAATGCCTTCGAGTTAAGTAGATATCGTAACTCAAAACTACATGAAGTAAGCATGCATACATTGCATGATTAAGGAAAAAATGAAATAGACCAATAGCACATACTGAAGAAAACTTGTTAGACCAAACTAAGACATACATGCCAAAAGATACTACATCAATGACAATAGGTCAACAATCTCCCCCTTTGTCATTGATGGCAACATAAAGTAATACAATATAAGTTTTCTCAATAGAAAAACTAACTACTGAAATAACAACTAATTGTCTGAGATTTTTTGCATAATAAACATAACCTTTCTCCCCCTTTGACAACAATGACAAAGGGAAAAAACTAAGAAATGTGCATAAACATGACTCCCCCTAAGGGAGACAACCAAAGTTAATCGAAGAATTTCTTAATCTTCTAAACATGTGCAGTCCAAGAGTCTTTGTGCTTGTCCCAAAGTGAGATAACCTCTATCAAGAACTCGATCTGAACTTGCAAGGACACATGCATCTTCTCTGCTTCTTTTATTGAACTAGTCTCAGAATATGTGAACTATAAAGCTCTTGAAATGGCATGGTTCATAATCAATATACTTTCACTTCTCATGTCTCACAATTAACCTAAAGGAAGTATTATATCATCCCTTTTCTATTGTAATTCATAGTATTTCTTGTGGAGCTCTTCAATAACCAATCTGCCAGAGTTGGATAGGTCCTGTGATAACTTGTAGTTGGTGTAGGCCTGCCAGATTTTCTCTTCAATGATATTCTTTTCATCTTTGATGCTCTTTGTGGCATCTGGCCAATGAAGATTGCATGAGAAAAATACATCATCATTAGAGAAGTATGACTGACTTTGAGAGATAAGTTGAGTGAACTGATGATGTGCAGTCTCACATTTACCTTTAAGTTGTTTTAACATCTTCTCTTTGTCTTCTTCTCTATCTTTCTCATATTTTTCCTTTAATTTTTCTGAGTGGCTTTTTAGTGAACTAATTAACACTTTAAATTTGTCAGCACTAGGGGTATCCAAATCTAACTAACACGTAGGCATTGCAGCATGAAGTGCAGTAAGCAGTTCTTCAATAATTTTATCTTTCTTCTAAGTTTCACCTATAAAATCTTGTCTTGTAGAAGATAAGAAAGCTTCTTCAATTTTATACTTCTATATTGGATCAACTTTTAAAAAATCAACTGTCGGCTTGGAAGAAGTTGTGGGTTAAATGTTCAATGGTGAAGCGAATAGACTCTTCTAGAAATCAGCAATAGTATCAGAGCTGGTACCAATCATATTCACTATCTCAGACACATTTATATTTCATTCCATGTCTGGATTTTCTATCTTTTCCTCTGATGCAACCTTGGGCTCAAATTCACTTCTTTCTATCTCTATTGTAATCTAGTTGTCCTAACCTTTGTCACTTGGGCTTTCAATTTTTTTACCCTTTTTAGAATCAAGGTTTATTGGAGGATCAACACAAGTTCCAAGTGCATCCATTACATCATCCATAGTAGGCATATTATCAACAGGATTAGTATTCATATCCTCAGATTCACCAGTAAGGGTACTAGATTCAGCAATGGGTAGCATACCAAGGTTCTTTGCGATAGCCATTACCTTTTCAGTGATTTCATCCTTGAGTTTTTCCTTAGCATTAGGTTCTCCTAACATAAGATTACCTAAACATTTCTTTGTCCTCAATTCAGTCTTATAGGCTTCTATAAGACTAGCTTTATCTTCCTTTGATAGGGTGGAACCAACAAAATTAAAAACCTGATGCTTAATAACTTGTTCCTTTCTTGCAATTTTCCTAATTCTAATTAACTCATCATGTTGGGATCTGTCCTAGAAATTTTGTCTTGTATCTTACTTAAGTGTGGTTCAGGGTTTTGGTCTCCTACACATTTTAAGCCTAAAGGCCTTAAACCCTAAACCCTAATAGTGTCTGTTGATTATCTTTCTTTTTGTTTTAATTATGTAGTGACCCCCAATAACCGATTCCCAGTGTCTTAAGTTATGACTTGAGCCTATCTTTTCATTCTCGTGACCGGGCCCCTTTTGTTAGACATTTTGTTGCCTTGGCCTTCTACACCATTACCATGTGGTTCATCTTTTATAAAATTAGTGACTCAGATGATTGCATGATTAACCTAAAGTGCTAGCTCGCCTTAACTTTGCAACCTCACTCTCTTACTTGGAATGTGGGCCTTGCACATGCATCAATCATTTTAAGTTGGACCAATAAATTTTTTCCTATTGGATGTCAATAGACATGTTAAGGAGGTGGGCCTGATGTTATTTCTTTGTATGTCACACTATTGAATGATCACCTTCCATAAATCTGACGGCTCAGATCATCGCAGAGTTACACGACTAATTGAAAGTGCTCATAAGGCTTAACTTTGCAACTCCTCTTGGGTACGTGATAGGTGGACCCTACCGATGCTGATGGCATATAGGTGGACTATTAAATGGATTAAATATGGATGAATCAATGATGTGGTGAGCATGTGGGTCCAATATGCTCGACTCTTTGACAAATTACTAAGTAAATAAATTTTATGGGATCAATGGTTACGATCTTCGCACTGTTGTACTATTACATGGAAGCGATCAGAGAGGTTAACTCCACTACTTCGAGAGACTTAATGAGTGGTGGTAAATATAAACATAATAGATCTTTTCACATGCTCATTTCTTATTCATTGTCGACTGACAGGGATCTTGTTTTTGGGGCCCTAACGTTCAAATATGAATTTCAACAACTATCTCCCGCCATCAAACCACCTTACGTGCCTGAAATTAATGTGTCCATATTCCTGTTGTAATTCATAATTTTGACTATATCAGCTTCATTTGAAATTCAATCCTGTACTTATCACACTCTGAAAGCACTATGTATCTTTCTTGTAAATCCATGTTGTTGTTATAGGGTTTCGTGTATGAACCAAAGTTGTAATAGTTACATTGGCAATTTCTTTCTATCTCAATCTTTTGCATTCTTAAAAGCTAAAATCATTGCTCAAAATCTGAGAAACAATCATTTTAGGCTTTATCTGCATAAACCCTAGCTATTTTGTTTTGGCAATTTGGAGGAATTGATTATGTGTTGTATTGATGTTTGTCATTGATGTCAACACTAGCTTATTTGGTTGTTTATCGGATTCTGGTAGAGTGGTTGGACTTTGATGATGATCAGGAGATTTGTCTCTCATATATTCTGATTGGTGGAATTGGTTTGGTTCAGCCATTCATGTGGTTTAGATGCTTATCACATTCAGTTGGTTCGGGATATGGTGATCTGGAAGCTATCATATGTTCTAGTAAGCCTTTTGGTTACTGGTAAGGGTTTTACCAACAATGCTTTGTTGAAGATCTTTTGACGAATTTGATAAGTGGTGTTGGTGCAACTTCTAGAAGGTTTCCAGGATGTTGATGGTTATCATTGTCATGTTCCACTTGATTGGTGGTATTTCATTTGGCTTATGGCGACCTATTTTAGGTCCGGTCTTATTCTACTAGGTTATGGACCGGTTTATGTAACGTGTTGGCGGATGCTCCCGATGTGTTACCAGTTGGATTTATTGTCTGGTTAATGTTGTTTTGGTCTTAGGCCGACTTGGTTTATCATTGGTTTTTCGGTTTATGTAATGGATCTATTGTATTATCTTTCAGGTGGCCGACCTAATTATTTAGGTCTCAGGTTGATATAAATATGATGTAAGATCTCTTTGTAGATTATGGTATGTGGTCAAGGTTATGGGATTATCTATGTGTGAATAAAGTTGTAATCATATGCAAAGGATTTGGTCGATCATAGGTTATCAAATTGGGTTTGTGTAGGAGGTTTAAGACCTCTGGCATTGAGCTTAATTGGAACTGTACTCAGGCATAGGAGAGGCTATTCTTGCAGTTCATTCTTATTTCTGGATTGTAGTCTAGATTTATTTTGTATTCAGCAAGACTCCTTTGTGATGAGAAGTGTGCTCTAGGTTGTTGGTCTTCCTGCATGTGTAGGCCCCTTATTGTAATCACATACTTACTGCAAAAGTATTATCTGACTATGGGTAGGCTTCCCACCATGGTTTTTCCCTTTACCGATTTTTCCACGTACAAATCTTGGTGTTATCTGTAGTGGATGCATGGTATTTGGTTTATGTATTCCAATAGAAGGTTTTGTGTGCTTTATGTTGCATAATCTGTTAACAACTGGTTCACCCCCCTCTCATTTCTTCACCAATTATCCTAACAATTGGTATCAGAGCTTGGTCCTCTTTGTAGAAGCTTAACCACTTGAGGAATATCCTATGGCGAGTAATCATTCAACTTCAATTGCTTACTAGAAGGACAACCCTAGGCTTGAAGTAACAAATTACAGAGCATGGAAGCTTCGGATGGAGATTCATCTGCAATGTATTAGCAAGGAGATTTGGGAGATCATTAAGAAAGGCTATACTCCTTATTATCCAACATCTGGAAACCCTCCTCTGATAGAATTGGATAAGAACATTGAAAATGACTGTAGATCTAGAGAAGCCCTCTTGAGCACCCTTTCAAATCAACAGGTAATGGGATTAACGAACAAATCATCTGCAAAGGCTATATGGGATAAGTTGGAGACTCTGAATGAAGGTGACCCTACTGTTAAAATTGCTAAACTTGATGGTTGTCGGGTAAGGTATGAGAACCTCAGAATGGAAGAAGATGAAATAATTATTGCTTTAATGGAAAGAGTTAATGAAATTGTCTTGGGAATTCAATGTTGTGTTGGATCTCTAAGCGAAGATGAGATTGTTTCTAAAGTATTGATAGCTCTGCCTCCGGATTACAAGATGAAGGCTACTATAATTAATGAGTTGAGAACTATATCTAACACTTATGTTAACAAGGATACTTTGGTCGGAAATTTATCTACTTTTGAGCTTGAAGAATTTCATCCTCAAGGAGCTGCAAAGATAGATTCTACATTGAAGGCATCTACATCATCAACCGGCAAGAGTGATTGGAAAGCATTATATGTGAAGGAACTAGAGGATGAAGATCTTGAAGAACTTGAAGCCCTATTTTCTAGAAGAGTACCTAAAGGTCCGATTGGAACTAAGTATGAAGGAAAATCACCTTTCAAATGTTTTACATGTAATAAGATAGGTCGTTTTACATCTAGATGTCCTGAGAGGAATTCAAGATTTGAGAAGAAAGCTAGAAGATCTTTTAGGCCTAACCATGAATATCAGAACAAGCATAAGTACAGGAGGAACAAACATAAATCATGCTACTATGTGGATGAGGAAGGTGTAATTGATTATTTTGATGATGAATTAGAGAAAGATTCAGCTAGTGGATGCGGCAATGGAAAGGAATGGGTATTCTTGGCTATCAAGGAAGATACTCTGGAAGATGTCATTCATAATAAAGAGAAGGCACTAGCTACTAAAGTTGAAGACAAGAATGAATGGGTAATAGACAGTGGATGTTCACATCATATGACTGGAGATAAAAGGAAGTTTTTATCTTTGCAAGAATTTGATGGTGGTCTTGTCAGATTTGGAGATGACAAAGCATGCAGGATCAGAGGAAGAAGAACTATATCATTAGATGGTAAGCATAATACTGATAATGTTATATTATGTTGAAAGTTTAAGGCATAATCTTTTGAGTGTAGGACAATTGGTGGATAAGATATTTCAATTACAGTTCAAGGATGGAAAATGCAAAATCATTAACAGATCTGGATTGGAGATTGCAACAGATACTCAGACTAAAGGTAACATCTTTCATTTGAACTCCGGTGAGAAGAAATGTTTGATACATATTGATGAGAGTTGGATATGGCATAAGAGATTATGTCATGTGGATTTTGATTGCATTATAAAGATCAGTTCAACTAAGGCAGTTAGAGATATACCTAAGATTGTGAAGCCTCATAATCCGGTATGTAAGGAATGTCAAATGGGTAAGCAAGTCAGAACTTATTTTAAGAGTATTCGAGACAAATATAATGATGTTATTGATCTTATTCATACTAATTTGTGTGGTCCTACTAGAGTAAGAAGTTTTCAGGGTGATAGATATTTCATCCTAATCATTGATGACTATTCTAGAATGATGTAGGTTACTTTTCTAAGAGAGAAATCTGAAGCCTTTGAAAATTTCAAGATCTTTAAATCTATGGTTGAGACAGAGACAGGATTGAAAATCAAATTCTTAAGATCTGATCAAGGTGGTGAATTCACATCCGATGAATTTAACAGTTATTATGAGAAACATGGGATAAGGAGATAGTTGCATGCACCCCAGACACCTCAGCAAAATGGTGTTGTGGAAAGAAAGAACAAAACTATCCTAGATGCGGCTAGATGTATGATGATGGAAGCTAATTTGCCTCATATCTATTGGAGAGAATTTGTGAGCACGGCGATATACACATTCAACAGAGTTCATATCAAAGGAGACATCGATAAGACACCTTATGAGTTATGGTTTGGTCATACACCTACAGTTAAGTATTTCAAAAACTTTGGTGGTCAATTCTATATCAAGAGAGATGATTCCATTGGAAATTTTGATCCTAGATATGATGAAGGAATATTTATTGGTTATTCTAATCCAAGAAAAGCATATAGATGTTATAACAAAATATTGCAGAAAATTGTGGAGAGTGTTACTGTCAAGGTGGATGAGCAGAACATAGATCAAAACAGAACTTATGAGAGAGAACCAGAAGTGGAAATGGTTATAACTAAATCGATAGCACCCGTATCGGAACAGAATATTGAACTAGTTACTCCAGCAGTATCAGAAAATTCAACAGTAACTGAAATTAGAGTAGGGAAACAGAAAGTCGGAAGACTCCTCGGTATGTAAGGTTGAATCATTCAAAAGATTAGATCATTGGAGACAAGAGCAAAGGAGTAATGACAAGACGAAGGTTGCCAGCTGAAAAGGTATGTTTAATTTCTCAAATTAAACTAGCATCAATAGATGAATCATGTAAGGATGAATGTTGGATAAAATATATGGAAGAGGAATTGGATCAAATAGAAAAGAACAACACATGGACTTTAGTTCCCTGACCTAAAAATAAGAATGTTATTGAAACTAAATGGGTTTTTAGGAATAAATTGAATGAAGATGGGAAATTTGTGAGGAACAAGTCTAGAATGGTTTGTAAAGGATATTCTTAGAAGGAAGGAATTGATTATGATGAAAAAATTTCTCTCGTAGCTAGGATTGAAGCTTTCAGATTATTTCTTGCTTATGTTGCCCATGAGAACTACAAGGTTTATCAGATGGATGTTAAGTGTGTATTATTTAATGGAGATCTTGAAGAGGAAGTTTATATTGAAAATCCTGATGGTTTTTCACTTTCAGATGACAAAAACATGGTTTGCAGGTTAGGGAAATCTTTGTATGGTTTGAAGCAAGCCCCTAGAGCTTGGTATGATAGATTGGACAAATATCTTTTGAAGCTTAGTTTCACTAAAGTAAATGTTGATAGTAACTTATATTATAAGATCACTGATGATGACATATTGATTGTTGAGGTCTTTGTTGATAATATCATTTCTGGAGGTGAGGATAAGTTATGTATGGAATTCTCCGATAATATGAAGAATGAACTTGAGATGTCTATGATTGGAGAAATGAGATTTTTCTTACATTCGCAAATTACTCAAACTGATAAAGGTATTTTCATCTATCAAACTAAGTATGCTAGAGAGTTGTTGAAGAAATTTGGTATGGAAAATTCTAAACCAGTTGGTACCCCTATGGTTACTAGTGAGAAATTGACAAAGAAAGATGAATCAACTTAGGTAAATCCTACAAGGTATAAATCTATGATTGGAGGTCTGTTATATTTGACACAGACTAGACCAGATATAATGAATGTTGTTTATATTGTATCAAGATATCAAAGTGATCCTAGAGAGAATCATGAGAGTGCAGTGAAAAGGATTTTCATATATTTACAGGGAACAACTGAATGTGGTTTATGGTATCTTAAAAATGATGACTTTACATTATGTGCATATATAGATGCAGATTGGGTTGGAGATGTTGATGACCAGAAGAGCACATTCGGTGGAGCTTTCTTTCTTGGAAAGAAACTTGTTTCATGGATCTGATGGTATGATGAAAGAATAAGTATCCAGTCAACTACTGAGAGGGGGGGTGAATCAGTAGATAGAAAAAATGATAATAAACTTCACCAATCAATCTCTCAAAGTAAACTTAGAATAATAACTCTATCAAGATTAAAAAAAACTCATAAGATAAACCATTTGTTTGTTACAACAAATTAATAGTAAACAACTTCTTCATATCTCAATGCTACTGGTTATTATCTTATCAAAATAGTTAAGTAGTTAAGTAAATCAACCATTAAAACATAACCACAAAAATATTCACCACTTGACACAAATATTTTTGATGTGGAAACCAAAATAGGTAAAAACCACGGTGAGATGAGACTCACAAGACAACTAACTGAACTCTTATGAAGTTTGCCCTGTTAGGAGCCTAGCCTGTTAAAGCTTTACAAAAAGTCTTGTTAAGAATAGATCCTGTTAGGAATCACCCAGTTAAGAGATTGACTACAAATGCCTTGTTAGAAGCAATACCCTATAAGGAGTAACCCCGATAGAGGATTTGAAAATCCAATCTAATGGACCACCTTGTTAGAGGATTTGAATAGCACAAGTTAGAGCTTACCTGGTTAGGGGATTTCAATTATGTTGTAATTGCTAGAAAACAACAGGAGTTTGTTGATCTGTCTGAATAGCACTACACTTGCTTGATCAGATCCATTTCATGCTCCTATCTGCCTTTACTCAAATTACAAATATATCATTCGGTTCGGCAACCACACACTCAACTGAACTATGTCTATCTCTTTGCCAACTCTATTAAACTAAATGACTTCATCGACCTTAAATACAAATCAATCAGGTTGGTAACACAACAAAAACCTAACTCTCATCAAGATTACAAACAAAATTGGTTCAAGTATGACCGTTGGATTACATAGCAATCTCTGCACATCAATCAAGAAAACCTTGATTGCTCCTTGATCATCGCTTCATTGAACTTAGTAACTCATCACATGCTTTGTATTAGATGCAATACATTTGCTCATTCCCTAGACAAAAACCGTTACAACAACTCACCAAAATCTCTTGGAATTGTCTTCATATAATAATCATGTGTGTCATCATCATTACCACTCATCATCAGATCATAAACCAATATAACCAATTTACCAAACTTAATTGGTTAGGGTTTATAAAAAATAATAGGTAGGGTTTACCGGTTACAACAGTAGATAAGGTTTACACCAATTACCGGTTTACTCCACAAATTCTTCCTACTGGTTACAATAACAATATTACAACAATATCAACAATACCATTACCAATTTAATTGACATAAATGACAACATAACATATCATTAATGCGATCTTCATGAAAATGCCAACAATCTCCCCCTTTGGCATTGATGGCAATAAAAATATCAACACCATTGATTGTTGCGTGATTGTGAATAGGAATCCTAGTTTACATTACCAAGTATTCACCATGCTCTCTATGTCTTCAGCTTGTCATTGGTTCTCCTTCCCATTATCACATAATTCTCCTCCCCCTTTGACAACAATGCCAAATTGAAAGTAAAACATGTAATGTCAAATTTTACTATGCATCATCAACAATCTGCAACTTGATGCTCCCCCTATGGAATAAATCCACTTCTACACCAATCCTCCTATAAAATTCAGCAAGTAGCTCTGGGACTAATGTAATCTACATCATACTTAACTGACTTCATGAAGAGGGATAACCCCTAACTGAATTCTAAGATACTCAAAATTAGTCTTAGGCAGAGGTTTAGTAAAAATATCTGCAAGCTGCTCCTTGGTAGAAACATGCTCCAAGATCACGTCTTTACTCTGAACTTTTTCCCTCAAGAAATGATACTTCAATTCAATAGTCTTGGTTCATGCATGCAAAACAGGGTTCTTGGAAATATTTATAGCACTTGTATTATCACATAAAACCTTTATAGGTTCTGAAATCTTCATCTTAAAACCTTCCAAAATGTGCCTCATCCATATAGAATGTGTGCAATTCATGTAAGCTGCAACATACTCAGCTTCAATAGTAGATTGTGAAGTACAACTCTGCTTCTTACTACTCCATGAAACAAGCATTCCTCCAAGAAAAAATGCTCCACCAGTTGTTCTTTTTCAGCCATCAACATTTCCTACCCAACCTGCATCTGTGTACACCTTCAAATCAAAATTTCCTCCATATGGATACCATAACCCATAATCAACAATACCTTTCAAGTATTTAAAAAATCTTTTGGTTTCTATCATATGTGTTTCCTTAGGATTCTTCTGGAATCTAGCAACTATACCAACTGCATGAGCTATGTCTGGTCTGTTGTGAACAACATAGTGCAATTTTCCAATCATTGACCTGTATTCCTTCTCATCAATGGATTTGGACTCATCTTCCTTAGACAACTTACAACCTGTAACCATAGGTGTCCCAACTGGTTTGTAGTCACTCATGCCAAATATCTTCAAGACCTCTTTCACATACTTAGAGTGTGTGATGAAAATACTATTCTCCATTTGTTGTATTTGCAAGCCTATAAAAAAATTTATTTCCCCCACTAAAGACATTTCAAACTCATTTTTCATTTCATCTGCAAAACTATTGCTCATGTCATCATTACCACCAAATATGATATCATCAACAAATACTTTGCTGACTAGTATTTTATCTCCATATTTGAGATATATGTTACTATCATCATTGGTTCTTAGAAAGCCTATCTTCATCAGATGTGTATGAATCCTTTCATACCATGCTCTAGGTGCCTGCTTTAATACATATAAAGCTTTATGCAATCTACATGCCATGTCTTTCTTATCAGTCAAAGCATAACCATTTGGCTGCTCAATGTAGAGTTCTTCTTCAAGTATCCCATTCAAAAACACTGACTTAACATCCATCTGGCATACCTTAAGTTTCTTGTGTGCAGCAAATGCAAGTATAGTTCTGACACCTTCAAGTCTTGCCACTGGTGCAAAAGTTTTACCATAGTCTTCTCCTTCCTCTTGTGCATAACCTTTACAAACCAACCTAGCTTTATTGTGAACTACAACACCATCTTCATTTAACTTGTTCTTGAAAACCCACTTAGTACCTATCACATTTTTATTTACCGGTCTGGGTACCAGGGTCCATGTGTTATTCTTCTCAATTTGATCTAATTCCTCCTCCATATATTTAACCCAATTATCATCACCAAATGCTTCCTTAGAAGTTCTTGGTTTGATAGTGGAGATCATACAAGAATTCTCTCTGATTATTCTTCTGGTTAGTACTCTAGCATCCTTATCCCCAATTATATGTTCAAGATTGTGATTCAGTCTCACATATCTTGGAATAACATGATCATTATCTTCAGGTTCAACTTCTTCATTATCATCATTTTCTTCTGAATTTATCTGTTCTGATTGAACTGGTACATCAATATTTTCTTTGTCAGTTTCAGATTTCATAGTTTCTAGTTCCAAAAACAAAATGCAAGGATCTTCATCCTTTTTCTCTGAATTGGTTTCCTCTGAGACTTCAAGAATTTCATCCACTCGAACATCAGCACTCAACAGTTCTCTGTGTCTAGTTGTTAAAACACTTGTAGGCCTTACTCTTGGTGGAATAGCCAAGAAATATACCTTCATCACTTTTAGCCTCAAATTTGCTAATGTAATCACCTCTCTTAATAAAAATTTGCTTCCAAATATTCTGAAATAACTAACATCAGGTGATCTACCATACCAATATTCATAAGGAGTCTTGTCCTTACCTCTCTTTACCAGAATCCAGTTCATAGTGTAGACAACTGTGCTGACAGCTTCTCTCTAGAAATTTTTTGTTACACCTCCTTGTATCAACATCATCCTAGTAGCTTCAAAAACTGACCGGTTATTTCTCTCTATGATACCATTCTGTTGTGGTGTCCTTGGTGCAGAAAGTTTCCGCTTGATACCATTTTCTTCACAATACCTAGTGAATTCCTCAGAAGTAAATTCACTACCCTAATCTATCCTCAGACACTTTATCTTCTTACCACTCTCTTTCTCAGCTAAGGCCCTAAATGCATTGAACTTACCAAAAGCTTCAGTCTTATCCTTCAAGAATGTGACCCACATCATCCTTGAGAAATCATCAATGAAGATCATGAAATATCTATCACCTTGAATACTTTTTGTTCTTATTGGTCCACAAAGATCTGTATGAACCAAATCTAACAAATGTTCTGCTGAAAAATATTTTCTCTTGAAAGTTGAGGATGTCATCTTTCCCAACTGACATTCTTTGCATAGAGCATTAACCGGTTTGTCTAACTGAGACAAACCTCTCACTATCTTGGACTTACTTTAACAATGTTATCAAAGTTTATATAACAAAATCTCTTATACCAAAGCCAACTATCATCTATCTTTGCAATTAAACAATTGCTGACTTTAGGATTAAGATGAAACAAGTTACCTTTAGTTTGCTTCCCGGTTGCAATCAGCTCACCTTTGTTGTCATAGATTTTGTACATACCATTTTTAAATTCCAATGGGTATCCTCTGTCATTGAGTTGTGCCACACTCAAAATATTGTGCTCTAGACCTTCAACCCAGTAGACATCATCTGCACTACTCTTTCCATTAAGATAAATAGTTCCCTTACCTTTAACCATGCAAGGTGAGTCATTACCAAATATTAGAACTCTGCTATCAAATTCCTTCAGAGAAAGAAATTTTCTCCGATCACCGGTCATGTGATGTGAATAATCACTATCAATGATCCAATCATCAAAATTATCCATCCTGGATACTAATGCCTTCTGGTCTGACATCTCTTCTTTAATGGCTACAAACACAATGTCTTCATTAGCATCACCATCAGATTCCTCATCAGGGATACTACCATCAACAACAATAAGCCAATCTCTTTTGCCTTTACCCTTGTACTTCTTGAATTTCTCTCATTTGTGCTCATTATCACCATTAGGACAATTAGCAGCAATGTGTCCAATCTTGTTGCATGCAAAACATTTCAAAGGTAATTTACCTATATATTTACCTATACCTCTAGGCAACCGCTTGGCCAATAATGCTTCAAGCTCAACTAAACTGTCTTCATCATTAGCTTCTTTGTTGGATCTGGATTCATAACTATGACTGGCATCTCTACTTTTCCTCACAGATGGGTTAGAAATAGAAGCTCTAAATGCAAACTCAGATTTATGTATACTACCATCATAAGTATTTAATTCAAAAGCAGTAAGCTTGACAATGATGGAGTCAAGAGTTACCTTAGTTTTGTTAATGGACTTCAGCTTCTGAATAGTTACAACTCAAATAGTGTAGATCAATAGTAGGGTTCTCAGTACATTACTGATCACTGTGGAATCTTCCACTTTACCTCCTGTACTCTTAATTTCACTGACTATCTCTTTTATTCTTTGAACATACTGAACTGGATATTCTCACCTTCAGCCATCTGCATGTCATCAAACTTTCCTCTTAGACTCTCCTCTTTAGCAATCTTAACATGTTCATCACCGCTATAAATCTCTTAAAGTTTTTTCCATACCTCATATGCAATTTCGAGACCATGAACATCTACATACTCTGCATTAGACAAAGAACTGATAATAGCTTCCAATGCTAGATGATTTTCTTGTTGCTCTTTCTTCTAATCATCAGTCAACATCCCAGTAGGTGCAACATACTTAGTATCGACATGTTCCCAATACTGACTTCTTAAACTCTTGATATAAATTTTCATTCTATCACTCCATAT
Organism: Cryptomeria japonica; assembly: GCF_030272615.1. Classification (NCBI taxonomy): domain Eukaryota; kingdom Viridiplantae; phylum Streptophyta; class Pinopsida; order Cupressales; family Cupressaceae; genus Cryptomeria; species Cryptomeria japonica. Next base: position 307,816,114 of record NC_081408.1, read on the forward strand.
CCTATAGTTCTCTCTATTAAACTTCGGACCTTCCTTTTTCATCATGATTAGAAGATCTTTACCTCAAGCTGTTAGGCTTAGCCTTTAGAGGACCTGTAATTCTTTGATACCAATTGATGGTATAATGAAAGAATAAGTATCTGGTCAACTACTGAGAGGGGGGGGGGTGAATCAATAGATAGAAAAACTGATAATAAACTTCACTAATCAATCTCTCAAAGTAAACTTAGAATAATAACTCTGTCAACATAAAAACCGGTTGTCTGTTACAACAAATTAACAGTAAATAAATTCTTCATTTCTCAATGCTTACGGTTATCATGACTTATCAAAATATTTAATTAGTTAAGTAAATCAACCATGAAAACATAACCATAAAAACATTCACCAATTGACACAAATATTTTTGACATGGAAACCAAAATAGGTAAAAACCATAGTGAGATGAGACTCACAAGATAATTAACTGAACTCTTTTGAAGTTTGCCCTGTTAGGAGCTTAGCCTATTAAAGATTTACAAAAAGTCTTGTTAAGAACAGATCTAGGAATCACTCGGTTAAGGGATTGACTACAAATGCCTTGTTAGAAGCAATACCCTGTAAGGAGTAACCTTGGTAGAGGATTTGAAAATACAATCTAATGGACCACCTTGTTAGAGCTTACCCAGTTAGGAGATTTCAATTCTATTGTAATTATTAGAAAACAACAGTAGTTTGCTTATATGTATGAATAGCACTACACTTGCTTGATCAGATCCATTTCATGCTCCTTTCTGCCTTTACTCAAACTTTAGATACATCATCCAGTTCGGCAACCACACACTCAATTGAACTGTGTCTATCATTTCTCCAACTCTATAGAACTAAACACCTATCTTGAGGGTTGGGAAATGTCATGTTTATGATGGGTATTGGTTTGAGTATTTTGATTGGTTCTGATTTATGTTGTTTGTAATCATTTTTATATAATGTTTGATTATTTCTTTGATAGGATACCTACACATTAAATGATCTAAGTGGCTTATGTTATGTTGCATTAAAAAGATGAAACAAAAGTAATATAGATGTATTATGTTGTATTTATGAACATATATATATATATATATATATATATATATATATATATATTGTGTGTGTGTGTGTGTGTGTGTGTGTGTGTGTGTGTGTGATATAAGATTTGTTTTTATTAATTCTATATATTAAAAAAAAGGATAAAATAAAAAGATCGAGGTTTAAAATAATGTTATCTTAGTCAATGAGTTTTGAACGTATGACTTCTCTTGTATGAGTCTTGATAGTTACCATTGAGCTATATGTGTTATTTGATATTTTTATTTAGCTATCTAGTATTTAGTATACTTATTTCCGTGGGGTATCTATTAAATTTTAAATAAACTATTATAGTTAGTGTTAATAAATAATACCAACTGTAGAGGTCAGAACGGTTGCTTTCCGTAAAACAACCTCTCCAACTATACAAGTTTATATTATTTATTGAAGTTTGTCTTTTGGAGGAAGGGGTGGTATTTTTCAGGAAGATAAATCAGAAGAAATTTGAAGGTTTAGGAGCAAGAAGAGAGATTTTCATAGGAAGGGGTTTGATTTTTACTTGTTCTTTCTCAAAATATTTTCTTTGCATGACCCAAGGTAGCTCATTCCAGGAAGAATCCATGTGGCTTGCTTGTGTTGTAATTTTTGTGTTGTATGTTATGCTTGCATAATTTAAATGAATATTAGATGAAAATTTAAATTTAAAAATCTATATATTATTCCGGAAATACTGTCTTCTGCTTCTTTCCTTGTTTGTGTAAGGGATATGCTTTGGTTCGGAAATTCAATTTGGAGAAAAGGAGTGTCACGTTGGGGAGTAATGACTTGTATTTATTTTTATTTTTAATTTTTATATAAAAATTATTTATGATCTGTAGTGATTCAAATATAAAAATACATCTATAATTAAATGTCATATCTCAACCAACAACTATTCTTCAAGTGTCAAGTATCAACCCAACAAACAAGATTTCCATTCTTATGATTGTCTCAATTTTGATAGTTCTAATTTTGTTATTCATAACTTTCATTACAGATAATATGTTTCAAATCACTTCGGTAAAAACATTGAAATCTAGTTGTACTAAAACATATCCAAAATGTAGGAAAATCCAACGGTTCGTTTGAAAGTTAAGTTCCTCGTACCGAGACTAATTTTTTGTCAATAAGAACTCAAAAAAACATTCATTGGTTGTGTCACTACAGCATCAAATATCTTCCTCAAACTAAAACCAAATGATTCTAAAATAAATGGATATGAAAGATAACTCCAAATATTATTATAATTCAAAATATTTCATATTTTAATGGTTTAAAATGAATTTATGAACAAACCCTTTTACACAACTCTATCAAAGAGGGTTTTAAATAGTTTCAAGAAAATGTATTTAAACTTTTATTATAATCTTTGGTTGAGGCTAAAAATTATTTCAAATTAAATATAAATCATTATACTATTTTCTCAAATATATTTCAGTCTTCACTCAAACCATTTATCAAGATAAATATCTATTAAACAACAAGGAAACATGGTTCAATTCAATGGGTTTTTGAGTTGTTATTTGGGTGTTTTCTATAGTAGGTACCTGTATTTTAAAGACCTCTAATTCATGTATATGAGGTGTTCATGATAAAAATAAATAAAAATTAAAAAGTGTTTTATATAGGTTATGCATTGGCCACCTCCTTCTCATTCTTGATTGTGGCTTAGACATAAGGGTCAGACTCATCCTTATGGTTTGGAGGACATGGGAGAGTACTTGAACTTATATGTTGATTGTGTGAGATGAATTTTTTTTTATTTGATGAATGTTTGAGTAGGGTAACTAGATACTCTAGGTGGGTGGCTCACTATAGGCTGCCAGGACCCAAAGTGGTTGCTATGAGATCCTATGAGTGGGTTTAATTCAAGTGATAACCTTTTTAAAATGAACTTGGGTTGGGTTGGGCTATAACACACTAATACAAGATAAATGAATATTTTAGTCCATATAGGCCTATTGAAGTACCCTGACCATTGTTATAGGCTGGGTGGATCCTTTTGAGAGGAGACCGCAGTACATGGTAAGAAGGGTGGATCTCGACATTAAGGCTATATGATGAAACCCACCTAGTAGGTGTTCTGGTTCTCTCTCTCTCTTGTGATGTTATTTGATGTTGTTATGTGATATGTGGTTCTTGTTTATTGTTTTGAGGAAACATGTCTCATGGCCTTAGCATTTCCCTAGTACTTGCGTGGACCTTGGTTTTATCTCCTAGCACGAGGGAGTGGACCTTTGTGGTTCCACATGGTTGGGTGGTAAATATTTTTCGAGGTGTGTTCGTGATCTCTTTGATGATGCTTCTTGATCCTTGGGTGAAGATGTTGAAGACCTTTCTTTTGAACTAGTACATTCAAATATTGTAAAGATTATTTGTAAGCCATGAATGGCCTTATAATAAACATGTAATTTTATGAAAAGCATTGTAAAAGGGAGGGTAGTTTATAGGAACTATGATAAAGGATGATTACTTTATATTTGAAACAATTTTTTTAAAAGTTATGTTACCCTTCCTATCCTATCTCTTTATGATCTTATTGTGTTGTTATGAGCATTGAGTAGAAGGCATTAATAGAAACTACAATTGCATTAATATATATGTTGTTATCAAATGAAAAGTATTAATTGCATGGATGTTGTAAATAATAATTAAAGGGAAAATGATGCAAAGGATAGTTATTCATTCTATAGTGGGAATGGGATTATGGGAAATAGGATTGTTATATACTTTTACTTTGGTCTCAAATGAAATGATAAAAGCTTTGTAGCGTATCAAATAGATAGTAAAGTCAATGTGTTGTGAAATATTATATTATGCTCAAAATTAAGAAGATCATTGTATGTTTATTTTATGCACATTATGTTATGTGTTAAGTTGTTATATCTTTCAGTTATGTTGATGAACATTAAAGGGAACCTATAAGGGCATTAAGTATGTTTACTTTCTAGAAGTGGTAGATGTATATGATATTAAAAAAAATTGTAGCATATTTTGGAACTTTTGTTCTTGTCCTACCAGGTTCCCTGGTGGGGCATGACAATTGGTATCAGAGCCCTAGGTTGCTACATTGGGAGCTCTAGGGTCTATTATGCTTAGTTAGATTATATTTTGCATCTATATATTTCCTTCTTATGTTGTGTTACTCTCCCAGATGGCCCCCGTTACCCATAGAGCAGCTAGGGATGGAAACCGAAACTCTGCCTCCAGGTCTCAGCAAGAGAGTTTCCAAGGGGACCATGAGGGAGAACAATCCCAAGGTACCCATAGGGAAGAGAGAGATGAAAGTCAAAATAATGAATCTGAAGGGGCTCAATTGAGGTGCATGATGGGGGAGATCCTATAGAGGTTAGATACAACTGAAAATAAATCAAACCACGAGGAAGGAAATAACTCTCAACATCATGATAGGAAAAGAGATAGGAGCCCTAGAAGAGAGACAAAAAGACCAGATAGTGATTCTACTACTCACATGATGGATCCACTTAGGGCTAAGATACCTCTTTTCTTTGACAATGAGGGGTGATCTACGACAAAAACTTGGATATTTGATCTTGAAAGATATTTCACCATGCACCCTTTTAGTAGCAATGTTAAAGCTAGATGTGCCATTATGCACTTAAGAAATTTTTCTTCAACATGGTGGCTAATGGAGGAAGAAAAACTCCAGGTCAATATAGACACCATTTCTTGGGAATTATTTTTAGAAAGCTTTAAAGATATATTCATGTCAGATCAATAGAGACAGGGTAGAGCAGAAAAATTCCATCACCTAAAACAAAACAACATGTCGGTTGAAGATTATGAGTGAAAGTTCTATGAACTTAAGCCCTTCTCGGGTTACAAGGAGGATGGACCTATGTTGGTGCAATATTTTATTAAGGGATTGAATGACCATATTTTTGGGGATGTAGCGGTCTTTCAACCAAAGAGTCTTCGAGATGTAATAGCCAAAGCCTTTCTAGTTGAGAGGAATGTTAATTTGGGTTTAGGAGGTTATTCCGGCAACCGAGGTAATAGTGTTGGGGCCATCTCTAAGGGGAACCAATATCAAGGGACATCAGGCTCTAAGAATCAACAATCAACTCTCAAAGGAGGACATTTCTCACACAAGAAAAAGTCCCAGAATTACAATCAGAGTAGTAGAAAATTTCAATACCAACAAAATCGTGGTAATTCTCACACCCAACAGAAGTATACCCCTCAACCATCCCAAAATTCTCAGAACATTAATAAAGGGAGTTACCAGCAATTGAGTGCACCATCTACAAGAAATTTTGTGAGAAACACGGGTTGTTATTCTTGCGGGCAGCATGGGCATATTGCATTACATTATTCTCTATGCACCAAGTCCCTCGCAAAACAGAATCAGGAAGCCTCTGAACCCATAGTAGGAAATGTAGGCCAGTCCCATAGAATATTTGTCGTAATAGAGAAAAGGCAAGCTGATCACCAAGGCACAATTATTGAAACCACAGGTTCCTTAAAGGGTAAAACTATATCTATTTTTTTTTATTCTGGAGCAACTGATTCCTTCATATCTCCATCCTTAGTAGAAAAGTGTGGGCTAGTGGTGAAAGGGCAAGGATTTAAGTGGCAGGTAGAACTAGCCTCTAGGACCAAAATGACCATAGATTTATGTGTCCAAGAATGTGAATTGGGATTAGGAACCTTCACTACAAAGGTAGACCTTCATGTAATCCCTCTCGGCTCTTATGGGGTTGTTTTAGGTATGGATTGCCTAGAGGAGCATGAATCCAACATAGAGTGCAGAAAGAAAACTATATATTGTATTGATGATTTTGGTGAGCATAGAGTGATAGTAGGTATTCAGTGACCCATATCTCTTTGTATCATATCTACAATGCAACTCAAGCGATGCATGCGAAAGGGATGTCAAATTTTTGTAGTATTAGTTAATGATCTTGATGAAGAGGAAAGTAAGGAAGTAACACTTGATCACCCCTTGCTTCAAGAGTTTGTTGATGTATTTCCTAAGGAAATCCTAGGAATGCCTCCAAAAAGGGATATTGATTTTCGTATAGACTTGGTACCAGGAGCGAAACCCATCTCCAAGGCTCCATATTGCATGACTACTCAAGAACTATTGGAAAAGGGTTTTATCAAGCCTAGTGTATGACTATGGGGTGTTCCAGTGATTTTTGTGAAGAAGGAGAATGGTTCTCTCAAGCTTTGTATTGATTATTGACAACTCAATAAAGTTACCATTAAGAATCGATACCCACTACCCCGTATTGATGACTTGTTTGATCAGATGAAAGGGGAAAAGGTATTTTCCAAAATTGACCTTAAGTCAGGATACCACTAGCTAAGGATCCTAGAGGCCGACATCTATCATACAGCCTTCCGTACTCGATATGGCCACTATGAATTCACTGTGGTGCCTTTTAGTCTAACTAATGCTCCTTTAGTATTCATGAGCCTAATGAATGGAGTATTCATAATGAACTTGGATAAGTTTGGGATAGTTTTCTTAGATGATATACTGGTGTACTCAAAAATAGTGGAAGAGCATGAACAACATCTACACCAAGTGTTACAATGCCTACGAGAGAACCAGTTATATGCTAATGTTGATAAATGTGAATTCTTTCAAACTGAAATTAAGTGTCTTGGTCACGTTATCTCAAGGGAAGGAATATATGTGGACCCAACAAAGATACAAGCCATAGGAGAATGGCAAACACTCGCTAATGTCTCAGAAGTTCCCAATTTTATGGGCCTAGCCGATTATTATCGACGTTTTATTATGGGTTTTTCCAAGATAGCTCATCCTATCACTTCCTTACAGAGGAAGGGGAAGAAGTTTATTTGGACCAAAAAATGTGAAGAAGCTTTTCAATGTTTAAAGGAGAAGCTAACCAGTGCTCCAATTTTGGCAATACTTGACCCCTCAAAAGATTTTATGGTCTGCACAGACGCTTCTCTGGAAGGCATAGGGGCAGTGTTAATGCAGGAAGGTAGAGTTATTGCTTATGAGTATAGGAAGTCGAAAGACCATGAACTCAACTATCCTACTCATGATTTAGAATTAGCGGTTGTAGTTCATGCCTTGAATCGATGGAGACATTTATTGTTAGGACATCGATTTAAACTCCATACAGATCACTGCAGCCTTCAGTATATATTTACTCAGCGTAATCTCAATGCTAGGCAACGCGGGTGGATGGAATTTTTATGTGAATATAATTTTGAAGTAAAATACATTCAAGGAAAAGAAAATATAGTTGTTGATGCCTTGAGCCATAGGAGGCATGAGATCAACAATAATAGTTGAAGTTGATTTGAAGAGTAAGATACTTAATGCACTCCCATCAGGTATCAAGAGGTCCGATCAGAAATTGCTTCAAGCGGAACGCTAGAAGGTAGATATACTAGATATTCAATGGATATTGATGGTCTTCTTAGGTGTATGGGATGTATTTATGTTCCACCCTCTGATGGACTTCAAAGGTTAATTTTAGTGGAAGCCCATCGTGCACCTTACTCAGCACATCCTGGTGTCAAAAAGATGCATGCAGATTTGAGGTAGCTTTACTATTGGGCAAGAATGAGGAGAGATATAGTAGACTTTGTATCTTGTTGCCTTGAGTGTCAAAGGGTGAAGGTAGAGCACCAGCATCTAGTAGGATATTTACAGTCCCATGCAGTTCCAAAATGGAAATGGGACATTATTTCTATGGATTTCATAGTTGGCTTGCCTACATTTGTGCGACGTCATGATGCCATTATGGTTACCATTGATCGGTTGACTAAGGTCAGGCATTTTTCTCCTTTTAGATCTTCATATACAACATCTTTAGTAGCATAGATTTTTGTCAGAGACATTGCTAGATTACATGGAATTCCATGTAAGATTATTTCAAATCGGGATCCAGTGTTCACTTCGGCTTTTTGGACAGCCTTGCAACATGATTTAGGGACTCAGTTAAACTATAGTACCGCTTACCATCCTGAGACCAATGGTCAAATACAGTGAGTTAATCAGATTTTGGAGGACATGTTGAGGATGTATGTGATGGATCAACAATCTGCTTGGGAAGATTACTTGTATCTAGTCGATTTTGCATATAACAATGGGTATCACAGTTCCATCGGCATGTCACCATATCAGGCCTTGTATGGTGGACCTTGTCGCACACCCTTGAGTTGGGATAGATTGGATGATAGGACACTTATTGGATCAGAAATGTTACAGGATATGGAAGTACAGGTTCAAGGTATCAAAGAACATTTGGCAACTACACAAAATAGACAGAAGAAGTATGCAGATGCTCATAGGGTTGATAGGCAATTCGTAGTTGGTGATAGGGTATTTTTGAGGGTCCACCCTTGTAAGAGCCCAATTCATTATGGAAAAGGTTCTAAGCTGGCACCTAGATTTGTAGGTCCATTTGAGATCCTGGAGAGGATAGGACCAGTTGCTTATCGACTCGCCCTGTCGCCCAGCCTTGCACGTATTCATGACATATTTCATGTTTCTTTTCTTAGGAAATATATTCCAGATTTGACACATGTATTGGATTGGACTTCTTTACAGGTCACGGATGGGCAGCTAGCTTTGGAGCCAGTACATATACTACAATAGCAGACCCTGACCCTCAGGGATCGCACCATAGAGCAGGCAAGGGTCCAATGGGACCCAGATGATGAAACTTTAGCTACATGGGAGGATTTTGGCAGACTTAGAACTGTTTACCCCTATTTGTTTATAGGCTTTCAGGAGTAAGCCTAGTTCTAGGGGGAGAGGATGTAATACCCACCCTAGCGACTTTTCTTGGCATGGACATTATTTGTTATATTTGGTGATATTGGACTCTATATTTCCTTGTTAGAGTAAATGATGAGACATATTTAGTTATATTTGCACCTTTATGGTTCAATATGTTATCTAATGCATTAGTGAGTTAGGAGTTTCATTGGTTTATGTACACGATTTCATTATGATAACCTTTTCATATGGCTGCTATATTATATGTCTATTTCTTGAGCTAACAATTCTAACTCAATCATGCTTGGAATATATTATTGTATGAGATATCTATAGGATGAGGGGAGGTAGTGGTATTTACTCTACGGAGACCCACACGATGCCGCACTGCCCCTCCTTGTTTGTCATTTGTGTATGGATATATATTTCTATCATTTCGGCGATGCAAGATTGTAGGTACTAGGCATTGACTCCACTTGGCTACACAGGTCTGAGCGTGCCTCTAAATCCTTGACTATTGTTGTTGCAGAGATAACACTAAGGTTCCCACAAGAAAACATATTGGACGTTGGTCTCCCATTTAGGAAGATCACCCTATCTTGAGGGTTGGGCAATGTCATGTTTATGATGGGTATTGGCTTGAGTATTTTGATTGGTTCTGATTTATGTTGTTCGTAATGATTTTTATATAATGTTTGATTATTTCTTTGATAGGATACCTACACATTAAATGATTTAAGTGGTTTATGTTATGTTGCATTAAAAAGATGAAACAAAAGTAATATAGATGTATTATGTTATATATGTGTGTGTGTGTGTGTGTGTGTGTGTGTGTGTGTGTGTGTGTGTGTGTGTGTCTATATATATTATGTGTGTATGTGTAATATAAGATTTGTTTTTATTAATTCTATATATTAAAAAAAAGGATAAAATAAAAAGATCGATGTTTAAAATAATGTTATCTTAGTCAATGAGTTTTGAACGTATGACTTCTCTTGTATGAGTCTTGATAGTTACCATTGAGCTATATGTGTTATTTGATATTTATATAGCTATCTAGTATTTAGTATACTTATTTTCGTGGGGTATCTATTAAATTTTAAATAAACTATTATAGTTAGTGTTAATAAATAATACCAACCGTAGAGGTTGGAACGGTTGCTTCCCGTAAAACAACCTCTCCAACTATACAAGTTGGTATTATTTATTGAAGTTTGTATTTTGGAGGAAGGGGCTGGTATTTTCAAGGAAGATAAATCAAAAGAAATTTGAAGGTTTAGGAGCAGGAAAAGAGATTTGCATAGGAAGGGGTTGGCTTTTTGTTTGTTATTTCTCAAAAGATTTTCTCCACAGGACCCAAGGTAGGCCTCATTCCAGGAAGAATCCATGTGGCTTGCTTGTGTTGTGATTTTTGTGTTGTATGTTATGCTTGCATAATTTAGATGAATATTAGATGAAAATTTAAATTTAAAAATCTGTATATTATTCTGGAAATTCTTTCTTCTGCTTCTTTCCTTGTTTGTGTAAGGGATATGCTTTGGTTGGGAAATTCAATTTGGAGAAAATTAGTGTCATGTTGGGGAGTAATGACTCTTGTATTTATTTTTATTTTTATTTTTTATATAAAAAATATTTATGATCTGTAGTGATTCAAATATAAAAATACATCTATAATTAAATGTCATATCTCAACCAACAACTATTCTTCAAGTGTCAAGTATCAACCCAACAAACAAGATTTCCATTCTTATGATTGTCCCAGTTTTGATAGTTTTGATTCTGTTATTCATACCTTTCATTACAGATAATATGTTTCAAATCACTTTGGTGAAAACATCGAAATCTAGGTGTACTAAAACATATCCAAAATGTAGGAAAATCCAATAGTTCTTTCAAAAGAAAAGTTCCCCATACCGAGACTAATTTCTTGTCAATAAAAACTCAAAAACAATTCATCGTTTGTGTCACTAGAGCATCAAATATCTTCCTCAAACTAAAACCAAATGATTCTAAAATAAATGGATATGAAAGATAACTCCAAATATTATAATAATTAAAAATATTTCATCTTTTAATCATTTAAAATGAATTTATGAACAAACCCTTTTACACAACTCTATCAAAGAGGGTTTTAAATAGTTTTAAGAAAATTTATTTAAACTTTTATTATAATCTTTGGTTGAGGCTAAAAATTATTTCAAATTAAATATAAATTATTATACTATTTTCTCAAATATATTTTAGTCTTCACTCAAACCATTTATCAAGATAAATATCTATTAAACAACAAGGAAACATGGTTCAATTTTATGGGTTTTTGAGTTGTTCTTTGGGTTGATTTTCCTTCCTAGGGGTTTGGGTGCTTTCTATAGTAGGTACCTCTATTTTAAAGACCTATAATTCATGTATGTGAGGTGTTCATGATAAAAATAAATTAAAAAATAAATAAGTGTTTTATATAGGTTATGCATTGGCCACCTCCTTCTCATGCTTGATTGTGGCTTAGAGATAAGGGTCAGACTCATCCTTATGGTTTGGAGGACATGGGAGAGTACTTGAACTTATATGCTGATTGTGTGAGATGATTTTTTTTTTTATTTGATGAATGTTTGAGTAGGGTAACTAGATACTCTAGGTGGGTGGCTCACTATAGGCTGCCAGGACCCAAAGTGGTTGCTAGGAGATCCTATGAGTGGGTTTAATTCAAGTGATAACCTTTTTAAAATGAACTTGGGTTGGGTTGGGCTATAACACACTAATACAAGATAAATGATTATTTAGTCCATATAGGCCTGTTGGAGTACTGCAACCATTTTTATAGGCTGGGTAGATCCTTTTGAGAGGGGACCGTGGTACATGGTAGGAAGGGTGGATCCCGATATTAAGGCTATATGATGACACCCACCTAGTAGGTGTTATGGTTCTCTCTCTCTTGTGATGTTATTTGATATTGTTATGTGATATGTGGTTCTTGTTTATTGTTTTGGGGAAACATGTCTCATGGCCTTAGTATTGCCCTAGTACTTGCATGGACCTTGGTTTTATCTCCTAGCACAGAGGAGTGGACCTTTGTGGTTCCACGTGGTTGGGTGGTAAATATTTTTTGAGGTGTGTCTGTGATCTCTTTTGATGATGCTTCTCGATCCTTGGTTGAAGATGTTGAAGACCTTGCTTTTGAACTAGTACATTCAAATATTGTAAAGATTATTTGTAAGCCATGAATGGCCTTATAATAAATATGTAATTTTATGAAAAGCATTGTAAAAGGGAGGGTAGTTTATAGGAACTATGATAAGGGATGATTACTTTGTATTTGAAATAATGTTTCTAAAAGTTATGTTACCCTTCCTATCATATCTCTTTATGATCTTATTGTGTTGTTATGAACATTGAGTAGAAGGCATTAATAGAAACTACAATTGCATTATTATATATGTTGTTATCAAATGAAAAGTATTAATTGCATGGATGTTGTAAATAATAATCAAAGGGAAAATGATGCAAAGGATAGTTATTCATTCTATAGTGGGAATGGGATTATGGGAAATAGGATTGTTATGTACTTTTACTTTGGTCTCAAATGAAATGATAAAAGCTTTGTAGTGTATCAAATAGATAGTAAAGTTAATGTGTTGTAAAATATTATATCATGCTCAAAATTAAGAAGATCATTGTATGTTTATTTTATGCACATTATGTTATGTGTTAAGCTATTATATCTTTCAATTATGTTGATGAACATTAAAGAAAACCTATAAGGGCATTAAGTATGTTTACTTTCTAGAAGTGGTAGATGTATGTTATATTAAAAAAAATTGTAGCATATTTTGGAACTTTTGTTCTTGTCCTATCGGGTTCCCTGGTGGGGCATGACAAACCGTTACAACAACTCGCCAAAATCTCTTGGAATTGTCTTCATACAATAATTATGTGTGTCATCATCATTACCACTCATCATCAGATCATAAACCAATATAACCAATTACCAAACTTAATAGGTTAGGGTTTATCAAAAATAACAGGTAGGGTTTACCATTTACAACAATAGATAAGGTTTACACCTGTTCACTCCATAAATTCTTCTTACCGGTCACAGTAACAATATTACAACAATATCCTTACTAATTTAATTGACATCAATGATAACATAACATATCATTAATGCAATCTTCATGCAAATGCCACCAGTATCAGCAAGAAACAGTCATGTACTTTTTAATCTACTATTGAAGTTGACTATGTTGTTGTTGCTACTAATTGTACACAAGTTCTATGGATGAAGCAAATGTTGAAGGACATAAGGGTAGATTGCAATGAACCGGTAGTTATTCACTGTGATGACTCTGTTGCTATTGACATATCAAAGAATCTAGTATTTCATTCTAAGACAAAGCACATATCAATCAAGTATAACTTTTTGAAGGAGAAGGTGGAAGCAAATGAAGTCAGATTGATTTATGTGAACACTAAAGAGCATATTGTAGATATCTTCACTAAACCTTTGCCTAAGGAATCATTTGAGTATTTTAGAGATAGATTGGGGGTCTCTACCCCTCCAGTAAAGACTCGAGTAATGCTAATTGGCATCAGTCCTGTATGCATTTATCAGAATTATTATTCATTTTGGATTGATGAGATGGTGCTACTACTCAAGGGGAGTAGTCAGTTGTATGGTTCAGAGGTTTTATGTTTTATTTGATATTTATATCAGATTTCTGGCATTGATGTCAAAGGGGGAGAGATATTCATGTGAAAAAATAGAAAACAAAGCTTAACGGAGATATCAGTCACAAGGGGAGTTTGGTCTTTGGTTCAGAACTTCATTGTTATATCATCTTAGGGAGATTGTTGGTCGTCTTCCATTGGGGGAAACTTGTTTGACATTTCATAGAACTTGGATGTTTTTCACATCTAGTGTTGCCATCAATGCCAAAGGGGGAGATTGTTGGCAATTTGGAGGAATTAATTATGTGTTGCATTGATGTCAACACTAGATTATTTGATTGTCTACGGGATTCCGCTAGAGTGATTGGACTTTGATGATGATCAAGAGATTTGTCTTCAGTATATTCATATTGGTGGATTTGGTTTGGTTCGGTCATTCATGTGGTTTAGATGCTTGTCACATTCAGTTGGTTCAAGATATGGTGATCTGGAATCTATCATATGTTCTAGTAAGCATTTTGGTTACCGGTAAGGGTTTTAGCGATAGTGCTTTGTTGAAGATCTTTTGATGGATTCGATAAGTGGTGTTGGTGCGGCTTCTAGAAGGTTTTTAGGATGCTAATGGTTATCATGTTCGTGTTCCAATTGATTGGTGGTATTTCATTTGGCTTATGGCGACCTATTTTAGGTCCGGTCTTATTTTGCTAGGTTATGGAGCAGTTTATGTAACGTGTTGGCGGATGCTCCCAATGCATTACCGGTTGGATTTATTGTTTGGTTAATGTTATTTTTGTCTTAGGACAACCTGGTTTATCATTTGTTTGTGGGTTTATGTAATGGATCTATTATATTATATTTTAGATGGCTGACCTAATTGTTTAGGTCCCGAGTTGGTATAAATATGATGTAAGATCTCTTTGTAGATCTCGGTATGTGGTCAAGTTTATGGGATTATCTGTGTGTAAATATAGTTGTAATCATATGCAAAGGATTTGTTCGATCGTAGGTGATCGAATTGGGTTTGTGTAAGAGGTTTAAGACCTCTAGCATTGAGCTTAACTAGAACTGTACTCAGGCATAGGAGATGTTATTCTTGCAGTTCATTCTTATTTCTGGATTGTAGTGTGGATTTCTTTTGTAGTCAGTGAGGCTCCTTTGTGATGAGAAGTGCACTCTAGGCTATTGGCCTTTCTACATGTGCAGGCCCCTTATTGTAATCACATACTTATTGCAAGAGTATTATCTGACTATGGGTAGGCTTCCCACCATGGTTTTTCCCTTTATCGGGTTTTCCACATACAAATCTTCGTGTTATGTGTTGTGGATGCATGGTATTTGGTTTGTGGTTTATGTTTGTGCTTAATTGATATATATGCTATTCCGGTATTTGGTTTATATATTCATGTAAAAGGTTTTGTGTGCTTATAGTTGCATAATTTGTTAACAACTTATTCACCCCCCCCCCCATTTGTTCACCGGTTATCCTAACATTTTATATTGGTTTATATAAACCCTAATTCTAGAAATGGCTAAATCTTCTAGCCTGAGAAAGAGGAAATTCTCTGAGGAGATAATTGCACAACTCCCAGGGTCAACAAAGACATAGAAAAGGTCTAGGCTAGGAGCAAGACCTGAAGAAATCATAATTGACCATTATGTCGAGTGTAGAGGTGCTTTAATCTCACCTTGGGGCTTTAGCTTGTGGAGAAGGGCACATAAAAAGAAAAAGGAATGAATTCTTGTGTCTAACATATGGAATTGTAATTTGGATAGATTGGTGGTCCCTAATATATTTGTAAATATTGAGCTAATTGCTGCTATTGCAAGAAATTACAAACTAGAAACTAGGGAAGTCTTGGCCAGAGGAGGAGGTAGACTAACTGCCATCACCAAGGAAGTCATTGATGAGGTCTTTATGTTGATCCTTAATATGGATTGTCCTATCAATCCAAAAGAGTTGGAAAGGGAGTATAAGAATAATGAAAGGCTGGACGAAGACAAATTGGATTCCTTCAAGCCTAAGGTCTTGACAAGAGATGACAGACTATTAACATCAAAGCAAACTGCTCCTTATAATGCCAATTTGTTTGTTGGTTATTTGTTGACACATATTATGCTTTATGTCAAGCGTGTGTTGCAAATGCAAGGACCATGATTCTGAATCAGATGTTGGTGTTATGTCTGGATATCCAAAACATAGACATTAACAGAACATTTGATTATGCAACCTTTGTAGAAGAAGGCCTCCATAATTCCCTTTGTGATTTTAAGAATGGAAAAACACTTGCTTTCAAGTATTACCCTTTGTTAATGCATATCTTTTTGTATAAAGGTCTTAAAGTTTGGCCTGAACAATTGCATATTACCACTATGGCCAAAGGGGAATTACTTCATGTCCAAGAATGGACATATATTTGGGATATGAATATGGATGAGTCTAGCTAAATGTCTTTTGAAAAGTAATTTGTTAGAAATTTTTTGAGTATCCTCCAAGGAGAGGTAAGGTGGGGTTTGACTAAGGAAGTGAAGAACTTGTTAAAGCCTAAAGACCTAACACCTGAATTGGTAATTCCTCATAACTGGGGATCATGGTTCTATTTTAAAGACCACACAATTATAAGGGTTTTTGGTAGCCCTATTACTCCTAGGTTCTTGCCTGTCACCATTCAGGATAGGGTTGATTTCCTTGAAATTATGTATCAGTTGGCCAAAGCTAAAAAGTCCTCAGTCAAAGGGGCTCATAATAAGGGTTCATTACTCCCATCACAAGTTGTGATTCAGATGTACCACTTTGCGAAGAGAAAGGCATATGAGATTTTGGACTCTTTGTTTGAATAAGTATCAGCTTCCTCAGCTTGAATATATATACTATGAATCTAAATGGTTTTTCAAGGCCTTGGACTAACAAAACCTAAGAATCATGAGTGGCATGATGATGAAAACATTATTAGAAATGTTGATGATTATAATGATGTTTTGAAAAGAAAGGAGAGGTGGTATAAGATTCAATATGAGGAACACAAGAAGAAGAGGGAGGATACTACATATTCTTTGGCATGGTAATGCTATTGGTTCCAAAAGTGAGAGTAAGAGCCATCTTTGGTGCTTATCTCGATGTTGATAGGACCCCTTTACCTCATGAGAGGCCTATATTAGATGTTGCACCACCAATTCAGGAAGTAGAAGAGGGAAAACCCAGTTCCCCTCAATCTATTGGTTCCCCTATAGATCCTGCTTCCCCTCCATCATCTCCTCCATTTGAACCAAATGAGCATCCATATATTCCCACTTCAGTTTATGTAACATCAAATCCCCTCCCTTGACATAGGTTGCTTGTAGAAGCTACCATGAAAAAACCAATAATTTCCTCATCTTCAAGAATTTCACTATATGCACCACCAGTTCAAGAAGTAGAAGAGGAAAGACCCAGTTCCCCTCAATCCATTGGTTCCCCTATTGGTCATGCTTCCCCTCCATCATCTCCTCCACTTGACCCAAACGAGACTCCATTTGTTCCCACTTTAGTTCATGTAACATTAAACCCTCTCCCTTGACATAGGTTGCTTGCAGAAGCTGCCATGAAAAAACCAATGATTTCCTCATCTTCGGGAAGCTCACTATATCAAACCCCAAATATTCCGAGGGTTGTCACTCCACTACACACTCTCTCTCCAAGGAGGGATATTCCATTTCATAATTATGAGGGTTTTGAATACCAAAGTGAGGTACCTCTACCTCCACATAGGTTTGACACCAGGTTAGGTGTTAAAATTCAAAGTCCCTCCCAAATGTGGGCACTTGATGCTTTTAAGCTTGGGGGTGACCTCAGTGAAGATATAAGACTAAATGCTTGTGAATATTTCATGGATGATGATGAGTTCATCAACACAAGGGATTTTTGGCAGTTTGTAATAAGGAACTTGGTAGATGAACTGGAAAGGAGGAAGAGAATTAGGCTTGATAGCCTAAATGATAATAAAAGATTTAGGCTAAAGGATGAATTACTCAAGGCTGCTAAGGAGCAGATGACCACCATGACCCTCGAGATGGGAAGGCAATTTGTGAAGAAAAGTGGTGTGCTTCTCTTGGAAGGATGAGATATATCCTCAACAGTGGCATTTGATGCCCTAAGAAGAAGACATGACATTGATTTAGATATAATGCATCTACAGCAAAGGAATAAGGTTCTCTCAGGAAAAATATTTGACGATCACCTTGATCAATTGGTTATTTGGTGCCTCCATCTTGTAACAAGGAGGCTAGGACTGAGCCATGAGATGGACCAATTATTTGGGATTTTTCTTATCAAGAGAGTATTAGACACTACTGCTATAGAGGCCATGGGTATAACATTAAATGTGGCAAAATTTTCTCACAATGTTGCAATAAAGGTGGATGAGGAAGTTGATATCCTAAGAGATCAAGTGCAGACATTACGAGAGCAATTACAAGTAGGACCAACATACAAGCCTCCTGATTTGATTGAACATTCCTCAAATGAGGTAATGGAATTAAGAAAAGATCTGGTTGAAGCTAGAATAGAAATAACAAGGTTAAATAATTAAATGGGGATGTGGAAATCAGATAACTCAAGAATAGAGAAGAGGGTAATAATTGAGATGGTACAATCTCTATTTGAGACAAAGGTTAGTATAATTTTGTACCATGTTGATGTTGCCTGGGATGAGCATAGAGAGATGTTGGGAATCCTTGAAGAGCATCTAAAGTGGCAAAAAATTTTGGCTTTCTTACTATTTTATATGATTAAAATAATTTCAGCATTGGAGATTGCATTGGTTAGGCCTCTTCCTGCATATTTGTATGACACTCTGATTCAGTTCAATACAAAGTTTGAATTGATGAAGCATGTCTTCATCATCGACAAGATGTACACTCATAGGTTAAAGCTTTAACTTAAGAGTTTACAGTGCCTGGTTGCCAGCCACATGCCAACCATGTTTGAAAAAGAACAAAGTAGTGTAGAAGGAAGAAAGGTGTTGAGATCAAAGGCAGAATGGGAGACAGAAATTGGGGCAACTCTAGATCCAATATTGAGTGACATCTTCACAGATGAGACACAAATACAAGGGAATCTACAGTCATACATGGATGCATTGTCAATATTTGACAGTGGGATGACAAAGATGGAGGTTGGAAGATCAGAGATAGAAGATAATAGCTACATGCAACATATTAGGAGGTTGCAAGGATTCTAACAACATGGATTTGAATTATCTTGATCCTTTTTCCTATGTTTCTAAAGTTTTTTGGATTTTGATTTTTTTTAATTCTTAGTTTCCTACCTTTTTTGAACATATTGTTTTTCTCTTTCTCTTCGAATGTAGTAAGATTTAAAAGTTTTGTTTCTTGAATACATGACAAATCTATGACATATCTACAAAGGTATTGACTTTTATCCTTCTTATTAAATACATATCCTTGAGAAATATTTGTAATTTTCTCTCTGTCAATGTGTATTTAATAGGTCTATAGGGTTAACACACTTTTTAACCTAATAAGGGAGCTCAAGCAAAAAAAATATATTTCCAGATCATCTCCAACATCTACCACCTATGGAGGAAGATACAGGAATCTTTGTCCTTGTCAGAGAACTCAAAAAATTATTTTTCTTTTTCTTGTTAGGAAGTTACCTAAATTTTGATATTGCAAAAGGCCCAAAGCTTGTTGCATCCTCATTTTTCTATAAGAGGGTAATCAAGGCCTTATTTTCATTATTCTTCTTCAATATAAAGACAACATACTATTAATTTTTGAGAAAGAAGCTTGTATACTCATTCATTAAGGGTAAATAATATACAATAGAGTTCATTGTTTCCATAAAACAGTACTGTAATCCAGTCTCATGTCCTAATTGCAGTAATTTTGTAAAGGATATGTTCAAGTACTTTGGAATTATACAAACATCTTGAAATCCAACTCAATGATTTCTAAGTTGTTTCTTTCAGTTGTTGTCCAACTTATATGAATCAATGAAATTATGGATTTTTGTTCATATATTTGCACTGTGTTGTTGAGTTTGAATAGATTTTAGCTTCTTCTAAAGTAGAAGATTAAATTTGCTAACTTTTTTAAAAAGGATTCTAAGTAGAGAACAAGTGACAAGTTGTAATTTGGAGATTCATTTTATGCTATGATTGACACCAGGTATCAAACATACTAAGCAAAAGATGATGCAGAGTCTGCATATCTTATACTGTAATAATGGTTTATCTAGCCCAATGGATAAGGTGTTGATTAGGGTATTGTATTGATTGACTATGGCGTATTGAAAATTTCATCAATTCAATTACAATTGTGTTTCATTTATTTCATTTTTAAAATGTTAAGATAATTAGTTCTCATTGTGATCAAAATCTATATATGGGTGAAAGCCACATCCTAAAGGTTCTAAAGTTTACTGAATCACATAATAGGTGGAGAACATATCTATTGCAATGTTAAATAAGTCTAAAATACCAATGATGTTGTTAAAAGAAACACCCACCTAGGTCCTACAGAGCCTGAAGTGTAGAGAGAGTGACTAGTTCCTTATCGCTAGTCATTTCTCTATCAATTGGTCAACTGATCTATAACCTTGAAGATTGAGGTTGGCTTCTCATAGAGGGAATCTTGGTGTAATCAGTTGGCAACACCAACACTTCACATATTTCAACTAGAATATATTTTCTGAATTGTTCTGCAGGAGCATCTAATTTAACACAATACAATAGAAAATCTTTTTCTATGCTACTTTTATCTTCATCATAGAGGGTAGATTAGGAGAGGGCCTAGTAAGATATCCTTCAAGAGGAGGAAGATCAGCTGAGGAGGGAGGGGGATGCATTGAGAGAGGATCTAGCAACATCCATCTTTAAGAGGGACAACCTACAAGTCCAGTTGGATGAGACAGAGAGGATGCTAGAGGAGGCATTGGTTGGAGGATCCATAGGGTATCTCCAAAAGGAGATGCTACGGATGGATAATGAGTTGGAGACCCTCCGAGCCTGACTGAGTAGAGTAGAGGTAGATGCTACCAGGCTATGGAGAGAGTGAGATATTGCCTAACAACTGTTGGCTCTCAACAAATTGTGGCCCCTCTTATTAGAGATTACAATGGTGAGGCACCAGGAAAAGAGGATGGGGAGAGAGATCTAGTACTATAAGGATCTCTATCATCAAGTAGTGCCCGGGGATCAACAAGCACATTCCTATGCTGAGAGTACCAAATCCCATAGGATTGAGAGCTAGCAATTGAGTACCTCTATAGGAATGATGGTACCACGACTAGTACCAGGTGGTCCCTCAAGTGCAAGAGTAGGAGAAGATGATAGGGAGACCAGAGGCTAGTGCTCTACATGTGACATTTTGACCCTTCGGGGATATATCATTGTATCATTGTTGGACACAATATTATTATTTTTGATATATATGAGATGAGATACAATTTGTTGGCAGTGAGATGCATATGGACTATTTATTATGGACTTTTGATGGACTTTATTATTATTAATATGTCATGATGATATCATGATTATGATTTTGTGATGTGATGATTTATTTGATCTGACCTATTTGTGATGTAGGATGGATGGATGTATGTATATGTACGAATATGTATGCTTATGTTTCTATATGATGTTTGTGACATGCTTATGGATGCAGGATGGATGCACGCTATATGATATGTATGCATGTGTTGTGATTATACCTAACGTGTGGTGGATGCAAGATGGATATATATGATTGATATATACATATATGATATTCCATGTTAGTTTATGATGTTGTGATTGTGCTTTTGTTATGCTTATGATATGATGATGTATGTAATGCAAATGGATGACCTATGATTTGATGTACATGTGATTTTGATGGATGCACTTGTAATGAAAATAAATGAAATGAATGTAATGGATATGTCTAAATGAATGTATGTTAAGATGGAAAGAATGCAATGTCTAATAAGTGCATCTATATATGCAACTAAATGAATGCAATTAATGGACCTAAAAATGATAATGAGTACAAGTGAAAGACGTAATGTAATAAAAAGCTGACTTAAAATGAATATGAGTGTAACTATTAATGGTAATGAATGCAACTAAATGCAAAATGTAACTTTAATGAACACTAATTATTATGAATGAATTTTCATGTGATATGCAACTACAATGAGAAATGAATCTTAAAAATGATATAAAGATGCAGCTAAGATGGCTTTGCAAATGATAATGAAACTAAAATGATAAGGATGATTTATGAAGATGAATGTGGAATGCACACAATTTTTTATAATGAGCCAACAATAATACAATGATATAGGACTAGACAGAATAATGGGAAGAAGTGAATAAATTGAGGTCTCCAAAATAAAAAAGGACGATGGGATGGAATGCAAAATGAATCAAATGGGGTGGGAAGGGATTTCTTATTGTGGATATGTGGAGAGAAAACCTAGTTTTGATATTGCCAAGGATGATCTACATCACTGATTATAGGAGTCAGGATGTTCTAAAAATCCAAGGCATGGACTAGACTCTCAGACAATAGGTATCCCTTGCACATAGTCATGTAAACACCATGATAATGTAGATACGGGACTGTAGGTTTGTATGAGAGAAACCCTCAAACATGCCATACCACAAAACATGCCCTAGTGTACACCAACCCAAGACATACCAAGATATAGAATGATCCTAGCAGCCGTAGATAGGAGTAGTTGTAGGACAAAAAGATGCAAATCAAAGTAACAAACCAAATCGTGCAGATGACATGTACATGACCAACTACCATCTCTTGCCAAGAGTAGGAATAGGACAAGGTGATAGGTTACAGGCATGGGAAGGATGCATCCCAATGGGCAGGGGTAACTAATAGGACTAATTAGGAAATTAAGCAGATGGATAATGCAGGTGCATGCAGATGTGAGACTGATTATGAAGACTCGCTTAAGCTCATGTGGATGGGTGATTGGATGAAACACAAGTTAAGAAGAAGCTCAGTTTGATAGGATAAGCTCAGGTACCGGGAGAAAGATCAGTGTGATGGGATAAAAGCTCAATTTATGGGGACAATCCTTATTCATAGTTCAGACAAAGACTCATCATCTTGTAGGATGAATAAGGCGAAGCAGAAGGGGGAGTGGAATTGGATAATTTAGAAATCATTCCAATTCTATTTTGGATGGGCACTAACTAAAGTGAATTAGCAGATGATGGATTGGAGGTGAATAAATCTTGACATCACTAATGGTATATGGAGGTCGGCATAGATGGTCAAAACGGTGACATTCTGCACAGATGTGCATAGTTACAGCAGGGACTATGGCAAATTAATTCTTGAATTCACTAATGAAATATGGAAGCTATATGAGTGATGGGGGGGAATGGGGCCAGGAAGTGGAATTTGCTCACAAACACTATGACAAGACCGCGAGTGGGAGATGTAAATTCTTCAAGTCTCAACCCTAAAAAAGTTAGTTTATCTTGTGAGATGATGGATCTGGCTTATCTACCTTGACGCTTGAAACAAGGTTTTCACCAAGGTACTTGCCCATACCGCCATGAATCAGTTTTCACTGATGGACGGATTGATTTTTCTTTACTTTTTTGCTTTTTTTCATTTTTTTGTATTTTTTATGATTTTTTTTTTTTTGTTCTTTTTTTCTGATATTTGAATATTGGTAATCTCTAAGGACTAGCTATAGAATCTTTTTAGATGCATGATTCTCATAGGATCATCCAAGGGATCTACTTCAAGGGTAGCCAATTGGTAGGAACCTGATCCATATTTTGTTGTGATCATATATTGTCCAAGATAGTTAGGCTCAAACTTGCCTTTCTTCTCACGATCCTATAGATTGTTCTGATTTTCCATAAGCACTAAGTCACTAATGTTAAACTCTCAAGTTCAGAACTTTTTGTTGTAACTTAGCGGTAGGAAATTTTTATAAACCCGGAGATGATTTAAGGCCTTGAGGTGCCTTTCATCCAGCAGTTCAAGCTCTTGCAATCTAGCAACTCTATATTCTGCATCAAGGAGAATGTTTTGCAGTGATATTCTAAGTGATAGGATCTCGATCTCAAGGGGGAGTATGGCTTCGAAATCAAAGATCAGGGAGTATGGAGTGGCTCATATGAGAGTGTGAATGCTTGTGTGGTAGGCCTAGAGGGCAGGATGGAGTTGCAAGTGCCAATTACGGCCAGCTTCATTGACTATTTTTTTGAGGATTTTGATAAGGGTTTTATTCAAATCCTAAGTGTGATCATTACCTTGCGGGTAATATGGAGAGGAAAAGCGGTGCTGAATGGAAAATTTTTGGCATAGTTATTTAATGTCATGATTCTTGAAATGTATACCATTGTCTATAATAATTACCTTAGGGAATCCATAATGGCAAATGAGATAATTTAGGGTGAACTTGGAAATCTATTTGTAAGTTGTGAAAGTGAGGGGTATGGCTTCCACCCACTTAGTGAATTATTCTATGGCGGCTATTATGAATTTGTGGCCATTGGATGAGGTGGGGTGGATTTTCCCTATGAGATCAAACCCCCACTAGGATAAGGGCCATGGTGTGATGAATGGTTGAAGATCCTAAGAAGGTGCATGAATTTTGTTACCATGTTTCTAATAGGGGATATATTTCTTTACATAGTGATATGCGTCTTCTTCCATTGTAGGCCAATAGTATCATGTGCGCAAAATCTTCTTAGCCAATGTGAGGCCACTTGAGTGTGCTCCATAGATACCTTTGTGCACTTCATGCAGTTCCCATTCAGCCTCATGTTTGTCTAAACACCTTAGGATGGATCCATTAAAATGCCTTCAAAAGAAGGTGTCACCAAGGATAGTGTATCATATGGATCGACAGATAAAGTTTTGTTGTTGGGTTTTATTGAGATGTGGAGTGATGATATTGTCTCAGAGGTTGGTGTAGGTTTCTTGATACTAAGGGGAGTGAGGACCAATGAGGACAAACACTATTTCGGATTCAGGGACATCGTATGCCAGAATTAGGACTTGTTCGACCAAGAACTCACAATTTTGACTATTTCTTAGCATCTAGAGGAGGGAACCAATTGTAGCCATAGCATCAGTATCTCTGTTATTTGTCTTGGGGATCTGATCAAACTGAATAAGAGTGAAGTATTTCTTAATATCCTCAACCATGCTGCGATAAGGAAGTAACTTGTTGTCCTCTATCTAATATTCATCATTTACATGTTTTACGATAATTTGAGAATCACCATAGACCTGTAATTCCGTTATCTTCCATTGGATAGCCAAATAGAGCCCAGTGATTAATGCTTCACACTCCGCTTCTGATACTTAATATAAGTACAGATCCAATAGCCAACAAGATGAGAGGGGGGGGGTGAATCATACAAACTTAATCTTCCATAAAAACATCAAATTCAACCTCGGTAACATATATATCAGTAATATAACCAAAACTGTTAAACATGCAAACTCAAAAGCATATAAACATCATAAATCTCATAACACCAGATTTAACGTGGAAACCCAAATAGGGAAAAACCACTGTGGGATTTCGGACCCACTAAGAAATATACTCTTCAAGAGTATGCTCGGTTAAAAGAAAATCTTGTTAAAGATTACAAACACATTGCTAGATGTGACCTGGTTAAGGGATTTTCCTCAAATCTGTTAGGATCTTCACCTTGTTAGAAGTGACCTTGTTAAAGGATTTCAAACACTCAATCAGAATGTCACCTTGCTAGAGGGTTTTACAAATAAGAATGTTAAGTTCACTCGGTTAAGAGATTTTCTATCACTTTCACAAAATAACAGTAATAAAAATATATCTGCAACTTCACATCTAAAATGCTAAAGAAGATTCTTATTTGTTCGATACAATCTAGACATAGAACTAATCTTGTCTATCTGTTGGGCTTCTATACTCTGTTATTCTAATAGGTCTTCAATCTTTTATGCTCGGTAATCACTATGTAGCATCCCTGTGCATACACTTGCCTGCATACATTGTTTATCAACAGTTTCCTATTTATAAACAATTAGGTAACCGCTTAATCTCCTTGATCACATTTCCCATGATCAATCATAGCCATCAGATCTTCGATCTTGTCCAGGTTCAATGCATCTTTCGATCTGAAAATGTTTTACCCCATCTAGGAACTTGCATATATTTCTTGGAACTTGTGCCAGGGTATTGCGGTTCAATCTGAGCTGTAGATCTTCATGCCAACTTTCTATTGCCTTAGATTCATTAACCAAATAATATTAATGGCATACCAATCATTCAATCAGTTCCAGCTCATCAGCTTCCTTCATTAAATAACGCATGCAAACATTTAATGCATTCTGTTATAGCTCGGTTACAACTCGGTAACAACTCGGTGAATACTAAACTTCACTTGGTAGACATTCCGCCTTCATTAACCGGTAGTGATAACCTTAGGGTTTACCAACTAGGTTCCTTAGGGTTTACCGACTAGGTTCTTTACTTGATAACATAGTATAGTATTAACCTTTACAATTTACAACATATGTATGATGTTAAAACAATCTAAAACATCATGATCTCGTCATTGTCTGACTCGGTACTAGTTTCCCATTGAATACCTTATTCATCCCCTTATTCATCATATTCTTTCCTGTGTCTTTTACCGACATCTTTATAATCTTCAAATCATACTTCTCAAGATATGGCAACATCATACTGAATTAGAAAATCAACTTCTTGACATCAATGACAAAATAATAATATCAAGATAGTAAACATCTTTAATCAATTATATCCATAATCATCAACAACCTTCTCAATATCCTTATTGAAATGCCAACAATCTTTCATTATTTGTTATAATGCTATATTGCCAACAATCTCCCCCTTTGGCATTGATGGCAAAACCAATTGATTTGACCTTAAAAGATTCGGATTGCTGTGTTTTTGAAATGCTGAAATGCTCTCCTCCATACATTAGACTTCTCCTATTTTATTCAGTCTTCTTTCCAATCTTCAGTCTGCTCAGTTTTCTTTAAGCCTTCTCCCCTGATATTAGTCTTCTCCCCCTTTGACAACAATGCCAAAAAGTAAAGAACTAAAACATAATTTCTTTCTGTATGAAGTGATTTCCTACTGTTGTGTATCAATTCAGTCTCGATCAGAGCATTTTGTCTTAAATTCTTGTTCCCTGTAATAATTCCTGTACACCTTTAGAAAACATCCTAAAGCGTATAAATCAGCATCAACTCCCAAAAGATATTCGAGATTGATGCTTTCACCAAACTCGGTCAGTGAGTAGAAGACAGGGGTAGGACCCCTAACTTACTTCTGAGATATTCAAAAGTGTCCCTTGGTAGTGGCTTGGTGAAGATATCTGCTATTTTTTCCTTTGTGCTAACATACTCCAACACCACTTTCTTCTCTTGAGCTTCTTCTCTAAGATAATGATATTTGATAGAGATGTGCTTTGTCTTAGAGTGCATAATAGGATTCTTTGAAATATTAATGGCACTAGTATTGTCACAGAATATAGTTACTGGCTCGGTAACTTTCTCATTTATACCTTCCAACAGTTTTTTGATCCATGCAATGTTGGTACAATTCAATGCTGCAGCTACGCATTCAGCTTCTGTTGTTGACTATGAAACACATCCTTGTTTCTTGCTAAGCCAACTCACTAGTCTTTCTCCTAAAAAGAAAGCTCCTCCACTTGTGCTTTTTCTATCATCAATGTTGCCTGCCCAATCAGCATCAGTATAAAATTTTAAATCAAAATCATTTCCTTTTTGATATACTAAGCCATAATCCTCAGTGCCTTTCAAGTATCTAAAGATTCTTTTGATTGTTGTCATGTGTGTTTCCTTAGGATCTGTAGAGAATATTGCAACTATACCTACTGCATGTGCTATGTCTGGTCTGCTGTGAACAACATATTGTAGTTTTCCAATCATGGATCGGTAAAGTGTCTCATCAACAGATGCAGATTCATCAGTCTTTGATTATTTACAATTGGTAGTCATAGGAGTACTTACTGGTTTTGAATCCTCCATTCCAAATTTCTTCAAGATTTCCTTTATGTACTTGGATTGAGTAATGAAAATCTCATTTTTCATTTGCAGTATCTATAAACCTATAAAATACTTTATCTCACCGATTAATGACATCTCAAATTCTTTGCTCATTTCATTTCCAAAGTTCTTGCATAAAGAGTCATTTCCATAAAATATAATATCATCAACAAATATGGCTGAGATCAATATTCTATTTTTATCATTCTTCATGTACATGTTGTTGTTCTCACTTGTCCTTATAAAACCAATCTTAATCAAATAAGAGTGCAATCTTTCATACCATGCTCTAGGTGCTTGTTTCAAACCATATAAAGCTTTGTTCAATTTACATACCTGATCTTTATTAGTGTCTTCAACAAATCCTTCAGGTTGTTCAATAAAAACTTCTTCTTCTAATATTCCATTCAGAAATGCAGATTTGGCATCCATTTGATATACCTTGAAGTTCTTGAAAGCAACATAGACCAACAATGTTCTTACTCCTTCAAGTCTAGCAACAGGTGCAAAAGTTTCACCATAAACAATTCCTTCTTCTTGTGCATAACCTTTGCAAACTAGTCTTGCTTTGTTTCGAATGACCTCTCCTTTTTCATTTAGCTTGTTTCTGAAAATCCACTTTGTACCGATTACATTTTTGTCCTTCGGTCTTGTGATTAGTGTCCATGTGTCATTCTTCTTGATTTGATCAATCTCTTCTATCATAGCATTTATCCAATCTTCACTGTTAAATGCCTCTTTCACTATTCTCGGTTCAAATTCAAATATCAAACATGTGTTCTGTCTCAGTTTGTTCCTTGTCATCACTGGATCATCCTTATCTCCTATAATCTGACTTGGTGCATGATGTCTTCTGACATACTTGGCTAATACAGGCTCGGTAGGCTCTGAATGATCTTCTTCATCATTCGGTAACTAAATATTCTCTTCATTTTCTTCAACAGTCTTCTCGGTAAGACTTCTCGATTGAACATAGACAAATTCATCATAGTCTTCTGGTTCCTTGGAATTTCCTTCATCATTTCTTTCTGCAAATTCATCAATTTTCACATTTGCACTTTCTACTATTTTGTTATATGATTTGATCAGACATTTAAATGCTTTGCTTCTAGAAAAATAACCTAGAAATGTTCCTTCTTCACTTTTTTGATCAAACTTTCCATTTCTATCATCTTTATGAACATAGCATCTACTTCCAAAGATTTTAAAATAACTTACATTAAGTTTCTTATCATACCAGATTTCATATGGTGTATTCAAAGTACCTTTCTTCAATTGTACTCGGTTCAAGGTGTAAACTGTTGTGCTTATTGCTTCTCTCCAAAATGTTTGTGGTACCTTCTTTTCAATCATTAGTGTTCTAGCACAATCCACAATAGATCTGTTTCTTCTCTCAGCTATTCCATTCTATTGTGGAGTTCTTGGTGCAGAGACTTGTCTTTTAATACCATGATCATTGCAAAATAAGCTAAACTCATCATATGTGAACTCTCCTCCTCTATTTGATCTAACACATTTCAGTTGTCTTCCTATTTCATTTTCAACTCTTGCCTTGTACCATTTAAACATTTGAAAAGCTTCTGATTTTTCTTTTAAAAACATTAGTGACATCATCCTTGAATAGTCATCCACAAATAATATGAAATATTTATCACCATAATAACTTTGAACTTTCATAGGACCACAAAGATCAGTGTGCACTAGATCTAAAATTCCCTTAGAAGTGTAAGACTTACTTGTAAAGCTTGATCTTGTCATCTTACCCATCTGGCATCCTCGGCACATAGCATTCTCAGGTTTTTCAAGACTCAGTAGACCTCTTACTCGATGCTTCTTACTTATTTTGATCAGATTATCAAAATTTACATGACAAAACCATTTATGCCATAACCAGGTATTATTTATCTTTGCATGCAAACACTTATTACGAGTTGAGTCAAGGTGAAATGTGTTACCTTTTGTTTGTGTCCCAGCAGTAGCTCACTTTCCATTCTTGTCATGAACTTTGACAATTCCTTTCTGAAATTCTATTCGGTAACCTGTTTTGTTTAGCTGTGCTACACTCAACAAATTATATTTCAAACCTTCAACCCAATAAACATCATTGCATCTTGCATTGTCAAGAAGTGTTATAGATCCTTTACCTTTCACCAGACATGGTGCATCATTACCAAATCTAACATAGCCTCCATCATAATCTTCTATTATAACAAACTTGTGTTTATCACCTGTCATATGATGTTAGAATCTACTATCTATGATCCAAGAATCATTAGTGTTTATGTGAGATATTAGGGCCTTTTCTTCATACCTTTCTTCATTTGATCCATCTTTGATAGCCACATAAACTACTTCCTCTGTATCAGTCTCATCTGATTTATCATCGTTAGATTCCTCATCAGCTATTAGGCATGTCTTTCTATCTCTTCTTCTAAAGTCTCAGTGTTCTCTATAATGATTGTCTTTCTGTCTGTCATCTCAGTAATCTCTCTTTTCAGTAGAATCTTTGTCATGATAGTTAGAAGACATATGTCCTATCTTATCACAATTGAAACATTTCAAAGGTAGCTTTCCTTTATACTTACCTTTGCCTCTCGGTAACCTTTTGGCTAATAGTGCTTCAAACTCTTCTTGCTTTCTGATTTCCTCATACAGTTTGTGTACTGCCTCCATGTTCTTACAAAATCTTTCACTTGCTCCACTATGATCTCCTTCAGAGTAGTTATACTTTCTTTCATTGAAATCATTAGATTCATCAAGATGAAAAGAACTAAATGCAGATTCAACTTTATTTACCGAAGATCCACTGTTATCAAAGTTACTTAACTCAAATACATGTAGCTTACCAATAGTAGCATCTAAAGAAACTAGCATATTAGGTACAAACCTTAATTCATTGATTGCAGAGACTCGGATTGCATAAGCTGGTAGAAGGGTTCTTAACAACTTACTTGTTATATCCTTTTCTTCAATAGTTCCACCTGCTCCTTTGATTTGATTGACAATCTCCTTTAGTCTTGTACTGTACTGAGTTATGTTCTCACCTTCATTCATCCTCATAGATTCAAGTTGTCCTCTTAGACTATCTACTTTTGCTCTTTGAACATGTTCATCTCCTCCATATACTGATATGAGCTTATCCCACATAGCCTTTGCATCATTGCGGCCTTCTAGATCATTAAACTCTAAATCGGTCAATGCAAATGTTATTTCAATCATTGTTTGAATATGTTCTTGCTTTGCCTTTATCTCTTCCATAGTCAATGGATAGGTGCTCGGTATAACAAAATCATTCTCCAGATAGTATACAGCATATTCTCCAACTCCTGATAGATGTAGCTTCATTCTTTTCTGCCATGTAGAGAAACTTGACTTGTTCAGCTTCAGTGCATCCCTCTTATACATCTTTGGATCTTTAACTCAAGTGCTTTTAAACTTTCCTTCCAGAGTCCAAAGCTCTGATACCAATTGATAGTTCTGATACTTAATATAAGTACAAATCCAATAGCCAACAAGATGAGAGGGGGGGGTTGAATCATACAAACTTAATCTTCCATAAAAACATCAGATTCAACCTCGGTAACATATATTTCAGTAATATAACCAAAACTGTTAAACATGCAAACTCAAAAGCATATAAACATCATAAACCTCATAACACCAGATTTAATGTGGAAACCCAAATAGGGAAAAAGCATTGTGGGATTTCAGACCCACTAAGAAATATACTCTTCTAGAGTATGCTCGGTTAAAAGCAAATCCTGTTAAAGATTACAAACACATTGCTAGATGTGACCCGGTTAAGGGATTTCCCTCAGATCTATTAGGATCTTCACCTTGTTAGAAGTGGCCTTGTTAAAGGATTTCAAAAAATCAATCAGAATGTCACCTTGCTAGAGGGTTTTACAAATAAGAATGTTAAGTCCACTCAGTTAAGAGATTTTCTATCACTTTCACAAAATAACAGTAATAAAAATCTATCTGCAACTTCACATCTAAAATGCTAAAGCAGATTCTTATTTGTTCAATACAATCTAGACATAGAACTAATCTTGTCTATCTGTTGGGCTTCTATACTCTGTTATTCTTACAGGTCTTCAAGCTTCTGTGCTCGGTAATCACTATGTAGCATCCATGTACATACACTTGCCCGCATACATTGTTTATCAACAGTTTCCTATTTATAAACAATTAGGTAACCGCTTAATCTTCTTGATCACATTTCCCATGTCAATCATAGCCATCAGATCTTCGATCTTGTCTAGGTTCAATGCATCTTTCGATCTGAAAACATTTTACCCCGCCTAGGAACTTGCATATATTTCTTGGAACTTGTGCTAGGGTATTGCAGTTCAATCTGAGTTGTAGATCTTCATGTCGACTTTCTATTGCCTTAGATTCATTAACAAACTATATTAACGACATACCAATCATTCAATCAATTCCAGCTCATCAGCTTCCTTCATTAAATAACGCATGCAAACATTTAATGCATTCTGTTATAGCTCGGTTACAATTTGGTAACAACTCGGTGAATACTAAACTTCACTCGGTTGACATTCCGCCTTCATTAACCGATAGCGATAACCTTAGGGTTTACCGACTAGGTTCTTTGCTTGATAACATAGTATAGTATTAACCTTTACAATTTACAACATATGTATGATGTTAAAACAATCTAAAACATCATGATCTCATCATTGTCTGACTCGGTACTAGTTGCCCATTTAATACCTTATTCATCCCCTTATTCATCATATTCTTTCCTGTGTCTTTTACCGACATCTTTATAATCTTCAAATCATACTTCTCAAGATATGGTAACATCATACTGAATTAGAAAATCAATTTCTTGACATCAATGAAAAAATAATAATATCAAGACAGTAAACATCTTTAATCAGTTATATCCATAATCATCAACAACCTTCTCAATATCCTTATTGAAATGACAACAATCTTTCATTGTCTGTTATAATGCTATATTGCCAACAGGTACATCTGAAGATTATCTTGTATGACTTCGAGATGCAGTCCCCTTGAGGTGTTATGAGCAAGATACCTACCCCTAATCCATTTTGTGTGAATAAGTCATCAAAATACAGATGCCATTTTGAAGATGTGGTGACAATCATAATGGAATTGTCAGGGAATTCTATGATAAGGGGGTGATCACCTTGTAGGGAGGCATCAGCCAATTGATCTATTATGACTTTTCCTTTGATTTCTTTTTGGTCCACATACTCAATGTTGAATTCACTCAAGAACATGACACATTTAGTTGTACATCCAATGGGAGTTTCTTTGGATAGCAAGTACTTGAGAGGATAGATTTTTTCTATTAGCTTAGTTTTATTGTTGAGCATGTAATGCTGCAATTTTTATGTGTTGAAGACCAATGTAAGGCAAGCTCTTTCTATGGGGGTATAATTGAGCTCATAACCTACAAGAGTGCGACTAATGTAGTAGATTGCATGTTCTTTGCCTTTGTCATCTGTATGTGTTATTAATGCCCCCAGTGCCACTGTAGTTGCTGATATGTACAAAAGAAGAGGTTGTCCTAGAATCACGGGCATCAATACTGGAGGGAAAGAAAAATATTCTTTTAACTTATCAAAGGCCTTTTGACAAAGATAATCCCATTTGAATTTGGTATCTTTGCATAAGAGGTGTGCAAATGGGTGACACATATCTTCCAGTTGTGCAATGAATCTATGAATGACTAAATCTTTCTTTGTAGATTGCACAGTTGTCTAACTATTTTCGAAGGAGGCATTTCCATTATATCTTTCACTTTTGCGGGATCCACCTCAATGCCTCTGTGAAAGACTA
This sequence comes from Cryptomeria japonica, assembly GCF_030272615.1. Classification (NCBI taxonomy): domain Eukaryota; kingdom Viridiplantae; phylum Streptophyta; class Pinopsida; order Cupressales; family Cupressaceae; genus Cryptomeria; species Cryptomeria japonica. The sequence continues at coordinate 307,849,490 of NC_081408.1, forward strand.
TAAACCCTAGGATTTTAAATTATGTAACCCCAAAGATTCATTTCTTAGGGTTTAGGTGCAACTTATATTTATCAAGTCTCTTGAAGATTGTCCTTAAGACCGGAATGTGCTCATCTCTTTTTTTTGACTTGCCTAGGAGATCATCTACATAATCTTCCATTATCTTGTGCAAGAGGTGATGGAAGATAGTTATCATTGCATGTTGATAGGTTTCTCCTACATTTTTAAGACCAAAGGGAATGAATTGATAGAAAAAGGTGCCCTAAGGTGTTGTGAATGTTGTCTTATGTTGATCTTCTTTGGCGGTCCTTATCTAATTGTACCCAAAAAAACCATCCATCAAGGAAAGCATCTCATGTCTAGTCATGAGATATACAATCATATCTATGTTGGGTAGTGGAAAGTCATCTTTTGGACATGCTTTGTTGAGGTCTCTAAATTTGGTGCAAATTTTGATGCCTCCAATGGGTTTTCCAATAGATACTATGTTAGAAACCCACTCTGGATAATCAATAGGTTTGATGAAACCGACATCCAACATCTTTTGTAATTCAAATTTGACTAGGAGAGTAATCTGAGGATGCATCTTGTATAGCTTCTGTTTGACTAGTTTGGTATCTAGACAAACAACAAGATTGTATACTACCAAGTTAGGATCAAGGCCTAGCATGTTAGCATACGACCAAGCCAAATTGATTTTTGTCTCATCTAAAATGTTCATAAAGTTTTTTATTTCTTGATCTGTTAGAGACTTGGATATAATAACATTCTTAGGAGTGTCTTCTGTACCCAAATTTATTGTGTCTATTTCCTCAATAAGTAGAGGGGATTTTTCTTGATGTGGGGGAACCATGGTAGGGAGGTCAAGTCCCTCATCTTCTAGCGCCTGCTTTAGGTTTTCACTAGAAGATGTGTCCTTTATTATTACTTTTTTTGTGTCCAAAGGTGTCTCGAAGAGGCAAGGGACTTTTTTTTTTTCATTTTGGCGACTGTGGGAATTGACTTGACTACCAAAGTAAGCTTCTGGATGAAGTTGAATCCCATTGACAAAAGTATAATTCCCAAGGTCTTGCATGTTGAGTAATGTGAGGAGAGCATCATCATCAACACAGATGTCAAGAACTGGTTGTCCTCTTTGGCCCCAGTCAATAAATTTGAGGTGTACAAGTTTAAGCTCATATGGAGAGGAAGGGATAATGGGGATGATGGTGTTCACATGGGCATCATCAAGGTATTCAAAATTCATTTCATGGAATTCCTCTTTGTTAGAGTCTTTGACTTTAGTAGGAGGATCTGGCTGGGCACCAGTGGCAGTGATCTTAGATATAGGAGATTAACCCAAGCCCCTATTGTACTTGTAGGAAATCAGGGAGATGGGTGCTTTTCTGCCTTTTCCCTCAAGTCCAAGACCATGTCCTTTGTAACCCATCTTATCTACCATAGCGGATGCCTTTGGATATATTTGCTTTGGGATATATCATGGTTCTTCATCTTCTTCTAGATACAACTAAGAGATGACATCAGTTTCCAAGCTTTCTTCATCAAGTGGACCCCACTACTAAAAGGTGGTTTTCTTGCACTTTATAATGGGTTTACTTTACTTCTTGAGTTCCTTCGGCTTTCCATATGACTTGGGAGAAGGCGAAAGTTGACCCACATAGAGAGCATTCTGAAGGGTGTACTATCCACGTCTATTGTCAATGATCTTGGCCTTGACCTCAGGTTGAGATGAAGTGGAGGAAACATTTGAGGGATCAGATTGGGGTGGTGGAGTGGGTGAATTGAGCGGACAATGGTAGGGGTGTTTCCCTTCAAGGATTTTTTAATATTGAAAAGGTTGTGGGTCAGCGTGGATGGTGATTTCTCTACCATTTAATGGTAATTTGAGGCATTGATGGTAGGTAGATGGGATGGCTTGAATACAATGGATCCATGGATGGTCGAGAAGGATGTTATATGGGAGGTCAAGGTCTAAGACTTGGCATGTTGTTTCCACAATAACAAGGCCCACATGAAGAGGTAATATGATTGTGCCTTTTGAAACTCACTTTGTATCATCGCAGGATTTTATTGTGATATTTCCAGATGGATCAACCAAGTCTTCAAAGATTCCCAGTTGTTTAATTAATTTGTATGTACAAATATTTAAGCTAGATCCACCATCTATAAGGACCCTTTTGATTTTGTGTTTCTGCACAATAGCTTTAATGTGGAGGGGTTTATTGTGAGACGGATCATCAGCAAGAGAGTCTTTGGATGTGAACACAAGGTGATGTTGCACAACAAGGTCGCCAATAAGGGCCTAGAATTGGGCTGCATTGATATCGTTGGTGACAAAGGACTCTAGGAGGGCTTGCTCAAGGATCTCTTTGTGAATAGGGGATGTCTTGAGGAATTCAAGGATGGAGATCTATGCAAGATTTTTCTTGAGATGATCAAGGATATCATATTGGTGGGTGGATGACATGGGAGGTTGTGAGGGAGGGGGAGGAACTCCTTGGACGGTTACTCTTCCTCTGCAAGTGGTGACATTGCAGTCATTCTGAGAATTTGAAGGTGTAGCACCTTAAATTACTATTTTTCCTTGGAAGGGTAGACTTGAGGATTACAGAGGGGTGATACCTTGAATTGTGACTCTAGGTTTGTGAATGGTGGGAGAGGGATTGGCTTCTTTCACTATGATGGTCTTAACCAAGGTTTGGCGGGTTCTATGCGACCTACCAAGGAATCAAAGTCGAACACATAATTGATATAGTCATAATTGATGGCATGAGATGATGAGGATTTTTCTTTACCATGCTTAGGAAATGGGTCATGGTACATTTTAATTTTTTCATTCGAGTTACCAGGTTTGGCGATATCAATCTCAATGTCACCCTTGTCAATAAGGTCTTGGATGTAGTTCTTGAGTTTCATATATTTGTGTGTATCATGACCATTGACACAATGGTAGTCACAATATTCATTCTCATTATACCATCGAGGTTTAGGTTGATTGGGATCAAAAGGGCATGTTATCAGCAAGACAACGACACCAACCTTGACTAGCTTGTGGAAGATGACCTCAATGGGTTCAACAAGAGGAGTGTACTCATGTTGGGACTGATTGTTGGGTCGTTGTGATTGATTTTGCGAATTGGATTGATTGTGAGGGTTGCATTGATTATTGAAGAAGTCACTAGTGGTGGTGGTGGGTTTGGATGGGTCGGCAATGGTTTGAACACACTTGGAATCGATGACTTCATCATTGACCACATTCTTGTTCTTAGACCAAAACTTTGGCTTGTCATTGTAAGCGGAGGAATTTTGATTTGATTTTTGGTAATGGTTTAGAGTTCCTTCCTCTAGATTACACGCTCTAAAGCTAAGCCTTTCTTGGATATCTCATCGAAGGTACTCAAACATTGACAGGTCAAAGGTTTAGATAACTCGGGTACCAAGTTACATTGAAATAACTCAACTTGGTATGGTTTTGGTATGTCCCAAGGGAATTTATTGATGACATGTTGCCACCTTTGGAGGAAGTTATCCAAATTTTCTTTGGGCCTTTGTTTTGTGTTGCACAAATCCATCATCGAAGCATCATTCTCAATACTACCTAGGATCACCCTTCCCTTTTTATTTTTTTAATTTAGGCATTTCAAAACTAGGTGGGTATGGTGCGACTGAAATAGAAGGATCATAGGGACAATGAAATATTTCTTTGAAAGTATAGGGTCTCTTGTTTGTCCCATTCTCAAGATTTTTGTTAAGGTCCTTCATGTCCTGAATTTCTTTTATGAGATCGACTTGTTGGTTAGTCACATGAGGGACATAATAACACATGTTAGGCACAGGGATTTGATGAGATGGAGATGGAATTCCATCACCACCAATGTATTGATATGAGGAAATGGAAGGTTGTGATGTGACTTGAGGATGTGATCTACAGATAGTGCTAGCAGAAGGAAAACTTGTGTTGATGTAATTGAGGGAGTTATAAAGATGTGCAGTTGACCTAGCAGGTTGAGACATGGTTGTATTTGGCATGCTTTGAGGTATGGAAATTGGAGGTAAAGAAACCATTGGTACGGATGTCATAGGTGGTGGATGAAGGATAGTGTTAATGACGGGTTGATCTATGATGCCTCCTTCTTGAGGTCTTTTAAGGATAAACTGATCAAATCCCAAGGGTAAGCATGCACCTTGAGTGATGAGATGAGCTACAAGCCCATTAGGATTATGTTTGAAAAATCTCTCCATCATGTCTTGATTGTAAGGATCATCGACAAAAGATTGGACACGTGGAGAAAGCTCAAGTTGGTCAACAAGTTGTTCCTCTTACTGGAGATCTTGATCAAAGTGGTAACTGGTCTCAGACATCGCATTGCCTTCAACGGCCATTTTTTGCTTTTTGTGAGCAAGTCAAGACCATACACGAGTAAGCTTAAGGAAGGAATTGATGGACATTGGAAATGATGATGGGAGGACTTAGCAAGTTTTGACTTGATTTGATTTGGATAGGATTGATATTTGATTAGAATGATACCTTAGTCCTTGGATTAGGATTTAGGTAAGGGATTGATGATGTGGACCACAAGCAAGGTGACAACCAAGCTAGGTAAAAATTTAGACCTTATGATATTGATCAAGTCCTCTTCTACTTAGGGTAGACTAACGTCCTTAAGAAAAATAAGACAAAGGATAAGGGTTTTGATCAACCTACAATGATTTAGACAAAGGTACATGGGGGAGATTCTTTCCCAAGCACAAAAGCTAACTGATTAATTGATTAAGGATGAAGGTCTAACTCCAACTTTTACAAGGTATTACCCCTATGATGAGGTTGATTGATTGATTCATTAGGATGATTGATTGAAAATTAATTAATTGGATTGTGGATTGATTGAAATTGATTGTTTGTGCTAAGTCCTTAGGGATTGGAGGTGAAAGGAAAGAAAATGATTAGAGAAATGTGATGAAATGTAAGGTTACCCTAGGTGGACCAAGACTCAATAATTGATTGTTGGAGAAGGCAAATTGGACAAAGGGATATAACCACCCCTATTGATGGAAGACACATACTCTCAAATAATCCTCATCAAACTCATTGTTGTGACCATGGAGGTAATTGTAGAAATGATGTAAGAAGGTCCTATGTTTCAACAAGAGTTTTTTATTAATATACAAGAATCTATGATGCTTAAGGAGTTGTTTCAAACTTGGTGGTACATTGACTTCTTGGGATGTTTGATCAACTTGAACTTATGGAATATGAAGAAAATTGACTAAAAATGTTGACTGTGCAGAGACGTCGAAGCAAAACGGAGACATTGAAATAGTGAGGCTAAGACGTTGAAACTCAGAAATGACAAGGTAGAGACGTTGATTGACAGGTTTAACTTGTTTGATGTGAAATTTGGATGAAAAGTTGGTCAGACTTGATCAAATTAGGGAAATGTTTGATTGTCAACTACTCTTGGAAAGAAAATATCAGACAGAGTATACACATTGGCCAAGGGCAACGCTTGATAACAAGCGCAAAAGTGATTGGGGGCCTAGATTATCCCAAACAGATTTTACTAGTATTGCACAAAATGAAAAAATGCATCAAACATACGACTTAGGCTGGAAAGTGGAAACCATTCAATAGGCCTCTCGCACAAGCGATACCTCAAACAAGCAGACAAATAGAGATTTTGGTAGCACTGGCTCCCCCTTACAATGCACTGACTTCTCGGGCATACCAGATTCTCTTATCTTGAAGATCTGAAGATCTATTATATGTGGGATTTATGTCTCATCTTGACTAGGTATATGAGAGGTAACTACGAGGTACGATCTTCATCCCCTGCACTATGAATGTGGAATTTTTGGCTACTACAACAAGGTTCTTAGTGTAATTTTGAGGGATCACCAATCCAATGACGAATTCTCAAAGCAAGTCACCTAAGGCTTTAACTAAGCTTATCAGTGTAGAGGGGGTGTCCACATACGTCGAATTCACTCAGCACTTCAGGTGCCTAACCAACATATTTTTATAGTGGCTCGAAAAACCGGCTCAAGATCACACCGAGAGAGTCAATATCCCCAACATGTCCCAATTTGAACTATCCTTGTGAGGTGATAAAATCCCCAATCAAGAATAGCCCTCTCTATATAAAAAAAATTGAGTATTGTTAATCACCTTTCTCATCACCCAAGGTCCATGAAGGCGAGGGGAGAGGATAATAGGTGTGATGGTGGGTCCACCCTACATGAACACAAGCATGCAAAACATGGAAGACAATGATTAATTTTAGTCCCACATGTAAGCATTGTCTAATCTAAGAATGTAAGAAAATAAACTAATGCTAGTGAGAAAAATTGAGTCTTTGGCAAGCATGTTGTACCAAACAAGTTAGTAGTCTCAATAATTTGCCTTGGACAAATGAAAAATTACCTGCAAAACTCAAATTTGATCAGTAACTGTTGGAATCCGAGAACACTAAGAGGGGGGGTGAATCAGTGTTCTACCAATATGATCAAATTTAACCTAATTAAAACATGCATTCACCAACTAGTAAACTGGTACATATAAGATTGAAATAAGTAAAGCAATCAATAAGCCAATCACACAAATGAATACCATAACATAGAGAATTATACATGGAAAACCTCAAAGAGGAAAAACCACGGTGGCATTTGTGACCCACAATATCAATCCATTGGCCATATGAAGAGATATTACAAAATATGGGGGCCTGCACTTGCAAAAAGGCTTACAGCCTAGAGCACACAGCTCAACACAAAAGGAGTCTCACCAACTACAAACAAATCCAGACTACAATCCAAAAGAATGAGTGAACTGCAATGATAGCATCTTCTATGCCTAAATACAGTTTCAGTTAAGCTCTATTTGTTCCAGTTCTGAAACCCTAAACCATTACCGGAATAACCTCTTACATAAATTCCCTCACATACATGATCTCTCTCATATATCTCGCATATCCTTACATAACAAAATGATCTAATCAACTGACCTATATACCCTTACAATCCTTCATGCCTTATGTTGTCTTACATAGATAATTAAAAAATGAATATACATGTCGACTCAATTACATATATACATAAATATCAAAATCAATTGTCGGATCTCACAAATGATGTCGGCCTCCAATACCTGTATCCTGATGAAATCATGTCGGCCTGCAATGTCGGTACCCATAGAATTCCTCCTACCAATGAAGATACCTGCCGGTGTCGATATCGATGAAGTGTCTATCGGTAAACAACCAAACCAAAATATGAAAGTCGGAACATGTTGTCATCAATGACAACATATTGAAACCAATCAAATGAGTGTAAATTGCCAACAGTAATACCAAACCCTAGCTACCTCAGCGTAGACACCGAAGTATAGGCGTAGACATCAAACATCTATGCAAACATTGGACATCTATGCAGGCATCGAAGTAGGGCCTAACTACGAATCTAAATGCAAAAAGTGAGAAAACTTTTAAATTAAAATTAAAAAATTGACAAGAAATTTATTACCTGCGGAGATGCTGATCTATAGCATAGATGTTATAAGTTTATGCAGATGTCAAAGTACAGAAACAAAAAACTGTTAACTAAAAAATTCAAATTTTTAAAATTTTGAAACTGAGTGGGAAACCGGGCTGGGCGTAGATGTTGAACCAAAGTGCGGACATCAACTATTTGCGCAGACACTGATGTGTCGATTAGCTAAGAATTTGTTAAACTTGCTAAAAATCATAAAGTAAAAACATCTAACCTAATATTTTTGTCCTTTTTAGATGATTTTGTATTGTTATATGTTTTTTAAGTTCTTAAAATTGCAAGAAAATTCAATGAAAAGTGTCAAAAGACACTAGAGGCAGAGACACCAAACCACAGGCAGAGACACCATTCTGTAGACCTGCAAGGAAAAAGCGGGAAAAATTCAAATTGTGTTAGCGCAAACATCATTTCGAAGCGAAGATTTTGAGCCAATGAGTCACAGATGTCATTTTGCAAACAAAGACATCATTCTGGAACCTGTAGCTAAAAAACTTCACAAAACTCACAAAGAGATTAGTAAAACGGGACGTGGGTCCCACCGAGCGTGCCAAAATGAACCAAGGGAAAATGTTTGTGAGAGTAAATGGTTAGTTTAATTCAAATAAACATAGAAACATTCAAGTAACATTCAAAAACCACAAATACCATTATACCTTCACAAAATCTTCATTTGCTCCTCAGATTGAACCTTGGATGAAGTGGAATAGCGTCCTATCTCCACTTGATTGGATTGGCTCTAAGATGGGATGTGGATTGCTCTCCACACACAACAAAAATGATGATGACAAAATGCATGGATATATGAGTGATTGCAAATGACCAAGGATGGAAGCTAAATTTTCCTATAGTGAGAGTGTTATGGAGATGATTTTAGCTCTATTCTAGCAGCATAAGATTGCACATGAGATGGATGCAAATGAAGGGTATGAGACCCCAATTTATAGATTTGAAGAAGGAGGAATGGAGGGCCAAGATTGATTTGAAATGGAGGGCTAGGATTGAAGAAAAATGATCGAAGGGATTGAGATTACAAGGTGTGGAGACCAAGAGATTTTCCATAAAGGAATTTCTTGTCCGCACTCCACAAGGTGTATGGGGAAGAGATCCCCAAGTACATTAGGAGAATAAAGAGGAATTAGAAATTAATTGAGGAAGAACAAGAGAATTAAAAATTCTCAAATAATGGATTGCATGGAGGAATGAGGAGAGAAAAGGAATTAAAAATTCCTTAGGAAGTGAGGGTGAATAGGAAAGTGGGAGAATTTGAAATCCTTGAAATGACCAAAGTTGATGCATTTAAGGTTGGGGGTTGAGAAGGGGACAAGTCATTTATGGCAAATGGTTGACTTATTCCTAATCATGGGGATTAAGAATGTGCAAATGATTAGGAAGAGGGATTAAGTGGGTTAATGAAGAATTAGGGAGCAAGTGTACAAGTTAGGAGAATGTGACAAGATGAGAGAGAATGAGCAGAGGAATTAAAAATTGGAGAATAATGATGATAAGATTTCTAGAAAAATAAATTAGCTCAAGTGGGGATTAGAAGAAGTGATTTGTAGGAATCACATGACTTAAGTTAATTAATTAAAATTAATTAAGGGGACTTAGAATAGTTAATGATTGAGATGACTTTATAAGAATGGGAATAGTTGATTTATTTAATAAATCAATTATTGGATTGTAGTGACATGATTAATTAAATTTAATTTAATTAATTCTAAGAAGAATGGGAATAACATAATTAAATTAATTAAGCATGTAGAAATGATAAATTAATTAAATATTTAATTTAATTAATTTTAGACGTCTACAAAAATAATCAATTATTAATCCATGTTGAGACTCTACAGTCGAGACACCTTAATCCCAACATGAAATTTTCGTACCTAGGTTTTTCATAAATTGCATAGTCTCACAAGTTTTGCTGATAAATTTTCATTTTGGGAGCTCCTAGGTTTCTATTATCACTCCTACTAGAATATTTTTGGTGCATTTTTTTAAGTTCATAATTTTTTCTAAAGCTTGTAGTGGCATGATAACATTGATTTTATTCTATCTAAAATATTACTTTAATTTTGTGGTCAATTTTGGCATTTTCATACACCAAGATTAAGTCTAGTTTATTATTATTTAGAAATTGCACCTATAATTGGACCAAGAATAAAGTTCTAAGATCATACATTATTCAGGTCTCTATTCTCAATCCTACTGTAACATTTTTGGTGCATTTTTTTTAAGTTAATTATTTTTTCTATAGTTTGTAGTGGTGTGATAACACTAATCTTAATCTATCTAAAAGATATATTTAATTTTGTGGCCAATTTTGGCATTTTCATACACCAAGATAAAGTTTATTTTATTGTGTTTTTTAAATTTTACCTATAATTGGACTAAGCATAAAGTGCCAAGATAATACATTATTAAGGTGATTCTTGATTAAGCAATTTGGGGAGGTAATCTTGTGGTGGTTGATTGCTTTAATTTACTTTGTGTTTTCTTGCAATGGGGAAATCTCAATTTAAACTCCTAACTCCATACAATTATCTTCATTAGAATAGTATTATATTTGTAGGTTGACCCCTCCAACCTACCCCATCTCCATGAGCAGTTTTGGTTTTGTAACTCACCTTTAGAGACTCATAACTTAGTCATCCAACCTCTATTTTTTGAGCGATTTTTTTTTATTGGGGAAAAAAATTGTGTTCTTGGCAATGGTACAATAATATTTTTTATTCTGGTTCTTATTTGTTCAATAAATTGCATATTCTCAAAAGTGTTGTTTAGTGATTCTCATTTTGGAAACTTTTTGGGCTCTATTCTTGCTCCTACAAAACATATTTTGGTAAAAAAAAATTAAAAGTACATAATTTTTTCTATAGTTTGTAGTGATATGATATGATTGATATTATAATATCTAAAAGAAAATATTTAATTTTGTAGCTAGTTTTGGCATCCGTATAGATCAAGTCTAATTTGTTGTTTTCAACAAATTGCAACTGTAATTGGACCAAGTGTAAAGTGCCAAGATCATAGATTACTAGGGTGATTGATTGGGAAATATGAGACCTAGTAATATTGTGGTGGTTGATTGCTTTATTTTACTATTGTATGTTCTTGCGATGGGGAAATATCAAATTGAACTCCTAATTCCATATAACTATGCTTTCATGAAGAAAATTAATATGAAACTATCTAATGGGAAAGAATTATATAGGCTATCTAAGAGAAATTGTTTTTAAACCTACTAATGATAGTGAAAAATAAATGTGGGATATCAATTATGATAAAAACAATTGAAAGCATATGTTCATTAGCCTCTTTTGATCTACAATTTATTTTGATCATGCAAAACACCTAAAGAGGCTTTCATACCCATCAAATTTCTATGGGAGTATCATATGTTGATCCTACTTTTGATGAATTTGTAAATCTCCTATCATAAGTGGAATTTAAGTTATTTCAAATAGATACCATCAATTCTTATAAACCACAAGTATAAGTGGCTACTGAGCTAAGGTACAAAAAGAATAAAGGAATATTGAAAAGAAGCAAAAGAAGAAAACACAAACTACAAATAGAATCTAAATCTTCTCCTTCTCAAAGGGAATCATCTAGGAAAGAAAATCCTTAGTGTTCATATTACAATAAAATAGGGTACAATGAACATCAATGTTATTAAAAATATCTTGATGAGTTGAATCATCTTCTTAAGAAGATTTGATATCCTCTTCTTCTTCTCCAACAAATTCACGAAAAAATAAAGAGCAAGCACTTGTTGAAATTCTAAATTTTCATTTAGTGAAGTGGATACTTGATTTAGGATCTTTTCATCATATGGCTTCATCACAAATTATGTTTTCTTTATTTGAGTCTTATATTCATCACCACACATCCTGATGGCTAACAATCATAAATGTGTGTTTGTGGGAAAGGATTTATTGATATGGATGATAAATTATTTAATAATATTATTTATGTGCCTTCATTGTCAACCAATGTCCTTTCTATATATCAAATCACACATGGTGTAGTAGGAAAGAGTGTTGAGTTCATATTGAATTATATCATAATTTTGAATTTACATAGAAAATACATAGTTAAAATTGGGGAGGTTGATCACCAATATCGATTCTACACCTTATATTTTTCTCTTATTGTTCATTTGGCATGTCTACACACTATGGCATCTAATGTGGACACTTTTGAGGAGATTCAATTTGTGTGGTCATTTGAATCTTGGATTTCTTTCATCTATTGAGGACTATTGGAAATCAAGGTGAAACTATTACAACATTAACTTAAAATAAGTGATACAAATCTGAAAAAAATGTTAATACAACCCACTGGACGTTTACATGTTCTAGCAACATTCAACAATATAGTATAAAATAAGAAACAACACAAATGACACACAATTTATGTCAAGAAACCCTTTTGGAAAAAACTCCACACACAAAGAGATCCAAAGATTGTATTAGCCTTCAAAAGAATTTACAATATTATAACATTTCTCTCAAAATTCTAACACTTTTCTACTTCAACAACCTACAAAATAACGTATCTTATAGTATACCCAATTTATAGAAGAGCATGGATGATAATACCATTGTGGTATTTCAAAATAAGAGGCAAAAAATACCTACAAAGAACCATACAAAATCATAAATTATATTATAAAATGGCCTTCACATGGGAATGTAGTCCACTGAAAATAAAAATTAGTCAATATTGAGTTCTCTATTACTCTCTAATCGATCCAAAACTAACATACAAAACATGGATACCTAGGCACCCAACTCTAGAAGACATAAAAAAGTCATATGTCAACATGCATATACATGTAAGTTTAACAACCCACTCCCAAAGTGAATGTCTAACATGAATATTCTACTATTATTCTTTGTTGCCACCATTTATGAATAGATCTACCTCTATGAATACACTTACAATTTGTGATATAGGTAAATAGATAAATATTTTTTTCACGCATGATCCTAGGCATCCAAGTACCCATTATAAGGATCATGGAGACACAAAAATATCTTAGGATTGCAATATTAATGTAACCTTATCCTAGAAAGGTTCTAGCAACATGTATCGATATTATATCTCCTTCATCTACTATTGTATTTAGTGATGCTTGTGTTGCCACATCCATGGCTACTTATGATTTAGTGTGACAAGACATACATTTTCTTCTAGGTATGACTACTTGGGATGAATACTCAACAAACATTACAACTTTGTTTGTAAAGTCCCTCATTTAAAAAAGTGGAGACATCCTTAATTTCATTCATCTTCTCTTTGAGGGAGATGATTTATCTCTATTTGTTGTGAGGGGGAACTCAAACCATGATGTTCATTATTTACATGATCATTTATCATAGGTGGATATGAGTATGGATACTTTTAAGAATATTTGGAGGAGTCATCTTAATCTAAAAAGGATATATATTTGTCTTCATACTATGTTCTATATCAATTTCTATAATTATTTGCATTGTCATCTTCATCAATGTAGCCTAGAACACCTACCATTGTAGTGGCAAATTTGAGCATCAGCATGGAGATACTTGAGAAGAATCAAATACTTTATACATATTGAGTTTTATTCCTTCATATTTCTTTTAGTAATAGGAATACATCATACTTGCATTCTTGGTTTTGTTTCTGCCTAAGGGGAGAAATGTTGTTCTATAAAATTGGATCATCTTTAGCATACATTATCAAGCATGTATCATGATTGAAAGAGTCCCTAGATTTATGGGTTTCATGGTCTCTCTTATTCTTCCCTCTCATGGTTGGGACTTTTTCCTCGCTTGGGGTTTCCCCCTTCTCATTCTTCTTTGCGAGAATTTTTTGTTTTCTCTTTTGGGGAGGAGTTTTGTCCCAATATTTTTTCTCATTTTTCTTGTTTGTGACTAAGTACATTTTTACATGGGTATCTAATAGGGCCTAGTAGCCAAGCCCCATATTTGCATGAGTGAATATTGTGCATTCTCCCTATGTTACACTTAAGGGTTTTTGTTAGTGTGAAAGGGGTTTATTACCTAGCTAGTTCATCACCTAGGTCCTATTCACACTAGCTATTTAAGTTTATTTAGGGTATACATAGGATAGCTATCACTTTATGTCTCAAGTCATAATATTAAGACACGTGTCATAATTATATGCAATCCTATGTCTCACCTTGGTCTATGTAACCAATGGGTTCTCTTTGTAACTCAATTCATTGTAAGTAACCTATCATTTACTCCTTTGATAGAATACATTATTCTCTCATATTTAATCTCTCTTATGCTTTCACATAAGTTTCTGAATCTTGATTGGCTACAATATTCAACTAGACCTTGCATGGTATAGATCATTCAATACTTACTCCTACATATAAAATCTTACTATATGTGTTGGAAGTATGCATTGCTATGGTTGTCATTAATATCAAACTTGTTGTTCTAGATAGGTGTTGGTCCAAAAAGTCTATGGTGTAGAGTTATCTTGTTGTGTTGGTGATGTAGTTTTTCTATTGACTGTTCCTGAAGTGTTCGAGTCTGAAAAGTGTTGTTGATGTTGTTTGTTATTGTTATCTTCTTTGGATATAGTTTTGGTATCATGGATATGATAGATGTGTGGTCCGGAAATATATTTGTGTTCTCTGGATGTTGTGGGATTTTTCATAACAAGTTGTTATATTCTATATTAGACCTATCCTTAGGTTTGGATATGATTTGTGGAAGATTTTTTGATGTGTTTTGGGTCTCATTATAGCATGTGGAGATCCAGATTAGAGTTATTTGCATTGGAGAATATGTTTTGACAATTAATTATTTATATGGATGCATAGCGTGTTGATATATTGTTTGTTATGTTTCATTGATTCTGGATCGGTGAATTGATCTTTGGAAGATGTGTTTTGGTCGCCTCTTTCTCCTAGAGTGGACCAGCGTGTGTGTTTTTAGTCCAAAAGGTATATTTTGTTTCAAGTCGACTTGGTTTAAGCTTTGATGACCTATCATGTATATAAGGAATTTATACATGATTGAGTTGAGTGTGGAAGGTGAGTAGAATCGTGAGTGGGAAGAGCAGTGTAGAGGATGTGAAAGTAAGTGTGCAAAATTCAGTAAAGAGCAAAGAAGAGTTGTGTTCGAATGATATGCAAGTTTTTTTGAGACTATAGCAGAGATATGAGACAGAGTGTTGATAGTTGAGGTCTGAGTTATGTCTATTGATGTTGGTTGCTTGATGTAGAGTTCAAGGACAACTACATGATCAAGAGATTCTTCTTTTCAATTCATTTTTGTATCTTGCCCTATTGTAATTAGCTTCAAGTTTTTCATGTCCTCTTTTGTATCTTGCCCCAAGAGAAGTTAGCCTTGGTTTTCAAGTCCAAAGCAGTGAGCTCTTTTCATTGTAATATAATAAACATAGTGGATATATTTGTGGGCAAGTTCTTACCATGATTTTTCCCTGTTTGGGTTTTCCACGTAGAAAATCTTGGTGTTCATGTGTTGGATGTGTCTTGTTGATTAATTGTTTATGTGTGCGTTAATTTTTGTTTAGGCTAATTCACCCCCCTCTCAGTCCTACCTTGGGTTCAACAATTAGTATCAAATCAAGGTTTCCTCTTGAGTAAGCTTGACTACTTGAGGCAGATCTGGTATGGTGCAAGACATGCATTACAAAGTTTTGATCTTTGATGGTACAAACTTTTTATACTAGAAGGAGATAATGGAGTCACATTCAGAGATATTGTAGAATGGAATTTGGGAAATCATTTAGACAAGATATCACCTCCATAAGGTGGTGCTCAAACTCCAAATGAGATAAAACTAAAGGAAACTAATATGAAGTATACAACTATAATATTCAATTGTATAAGTGATTGTGTTTGGAAGGGTAAAAGGAGTGAAAGAAGCTAAAGTTGTATGGAGAAAGTTGTGTTTGGCATATGAAGGATATCCGAAGACAAAACAGGCTAGGTTAATGAAACTAAAATAGAATTATGTGTATCTAATAATGCTTGAAGATGAAGGTGTTGAGAACTATACTCATGGAGTGACTAATCGTGTTGATGGTATTAGAGCTACTAGTAGACATTTGGATAAATGTGATGTTGTCCATACGATCTTGTTGACTTTGTCTAAATCCTACAAGTCAACAAGGTGTGCCATACAAGAAAGAAATGATTTGAGTAAGTATACCATTGATCAACTTATTGGTACTTCTTTAAAATTTTATAAATGGACGAAGATAAAAGAGAAAACAAAGAAGCAGCATTTAATGTTCCAAGACATGATGATCTGAAATACAGTGGAGATATAGATGAAGCTAAAGAAAACTCTTTGAGAAGATTGCAGCAAGACACTAGAATATACAAAGGTAATTTACCTTTGAAATATTTCTCTTGTGGTAGAATTGGGCATTATACTTCACATTGTGCTTACAGGGAAGACTATAAGAGATAGGATGATGATGGGAAGAAAAATAGAACTAGGAAATGCAACTTTAGCAAAAGAGAGAAGAAGGGCTTATGTTCTATTGAGGAACATAAATCTAAATATGGCATTGATGATGACTTGAATAAAGAATCCTTGTTTCTAGAAATTGAAGATAAGGAGGATGCCTTGAAGAAACCAAAAGAAGAGAAAATAGTCAAGACTAGATTGCATGCTAAGATATAACCAAATGCATGGATTATAGACTCTATATTTTCAAATCATATGACCGGTGATAAAGATAGGTTTATTAATCTCAAGAATTATGATGGAGGATTAGTGAAATTTATCAGAGATGGTGCAGCTATTCGAGGTATTGGAAGTGTTTCTATTGATGGTAAGCATAAAAGTGATGATGTTTATTATGTTGAAGGATTAAGACATAGTTTGTTAAGTGTTAGTCAAATGTGTAGAAAAGGCTATGAAGTTTAGTTTAGTTTAGTAGCACCAGATGTGTGATCAGAAAAGAGAAGACTAGTAAAGGAGCTATAGAAGGAATTAGAATAGGTGGAAATGTACACTACATCAAGGATAGAAAGGAGAGTAAATATTTTCTTACATAGAGAAATGAATATTGGTTATGGCACAAAAGAATGGGGCATGTCAATTTTGATAATATGATCAAGATTTGCACATCTGAAGAAAGTAGATATTTACCTAGACTTGTGAATCCTACTAATGTTGTGTGAAGATAATTTCAATTGGGAAAGCAAACAAAGAGGAGATTAAAAAATAAGGAGTATTCTACTATGAAACCACTGGAGTTGATTCATATAGATTTGTTTGGACCTGCAAGGACAAGAGGATTGAATGATGAAAGGATTTTCATTTTACTTATTGATGATTTTTCTAGAATGACTTGGGTTACATTTCTTAAGGATAAATCTATGGATTTTGATAGATTTAAAGTTTTCAAACCCATGGTTGAGAATCAAGTAGATACTAATATTAAGTGCTTAAGATCATATAGAGGAGGAGAATTCACTTCATGGGAGTTTGATATTTTTGTGAAATTCATGGGATTAGAAGGCACATTTCTTCTCGGAGGACTCCTTAATAGAATAGTGTTGTGGAGAGGAAGAATAGGATTGTTATTGATATGGCTAGGACTTTGTTAAAAAATGTTAATCTAGGCAATCTGTATTGGAAAGAAGTAGTACATATTGTTGTGTATCTTCTTAACAAGGTGCAAATCAGAGTGAATCATACCAAAACGCCCTATGAGCTATGGAATGGAAGATCCCCTACTATGGAATGGAAGACCACCTAATGTAAGTTGTTAATTTTCATATCTAATATAATATAATTATTTTTAAGGGATGAACATAAAAAAATGAATTTCAAATAAATAAATACATAAATCAACATTTGGAATATAAACCTTGATATTAAAGATAAGAAAAAATATTTATTTTAATTATAATCAATATTTAAAACATATATTTCAAATTAAATGTGAAGAAATACTCATATTGTAGTGTCGTAAATTATCATTGGGCCAATTTACACCTCATGTTTGTGCCCATACTTTAGCACGTCTCCTCCTCACCTCCAATCTAGGTCTGTTCAGTGCCTCAACTCCAACTTTTATGCCTCAAACACCTACCAAATGACTCTTTGGGAGTGTTTCCTCCTCCCTCGGCCTTGAATTTGGTCCCTGATTGAGGAGGACCATGGTGCCACCAACACCTTGGTCTTGGACCAGAGCGCCCAGTGTCCTCGTTCCCCTCTTTGGGGCCTAATTTTTAAGGAGGGGATGAGACCCATCTCTCCAACAAGAAATGAAGTTGATGGCTCAATATGATCGTTGGAGGTTGAACTAATCGTTAAATTGACCCAGATCCTCATATATAAAGGCATTTGATCAACCTAATTTCATCCTAGAAATTTTATTCAAGCAATCAAGCATTCAAGCATTGAAGTGTTCATCATCAAGTATTTTTTAGAGGTCTTCAAGGTTGCATTTTCTTCATTCAATCATTGTGAAGCAAATTACAACATTCATTTGCAAGCATGTGTGTGTGATTATGGTTTTCTCATGTTCATGACATTTTATACAACATATGTGATAACATTCAAGAAGAACAGCATCATTATTAGTCATTGCAGATCTGAGGTATATATTTCAATCATTTATTTCAATATTTGCAACATTTCATTCAAGGTTAATTCCTAAACTGGGGTTTGGCTTAGGAAAACCCCTATTTCCAACCTATTTCTCCTTCATTATGTGTGTAGGAAATAGGTACGGAGCTATGATCTTCAAGATAAGCTTTATTTTCAAATATGAATCGATCCCCCATTGGAGTGCAAAAAGTGTAGACAACCAAAGCGACCATCACACTGGTCTTGAAAAATCAGGAGCTCCTTTTGGGAATAGGTCTAAATCCTCTTATAATCCTTAGATCTAGGTTTGTGGCTCGATTCAATGTTTGTAGCTCATTGTTTGCGCATTTTTACATCAATTTCAATCCATTTACCCTAATTTTAGCAAATTTAACAAATCAATTCCACTCAAGGGAAAGAAGAGGCATTCAATGCCCCTAGAATCATACCATAATCTAGATTTACTAGATTTGGATCTATCTAATTCGTATCTTTCCCTAATGTAATGGTCCCCAAGTCATAAAAATAGTGGTTTTCATCCTTCTTGTGGTGGAAACCATATTTTTTCAACATTACACATATAAGACAAGTCTAGAAATGAAAACTCTCGATCAAGGAAAATCTTAGTGGTTAAAGTTATCTTAGCTATGGCACCCTTTAGGGGGATTGTTCTATTTAGAACACGGTATGTGCTCAACACAAAGTCCTAGCTAGGACAATCCTAGGTGCACAATGTGCCCTAAGTATGACACACCCTACATGCCCCTTATCCAAGGACCATATCCCACCAAACCACCTTCTTCCTTAAGTATTTTTCATGACCTTTTCAAGTCTCATGTAAATAGTTTATAAAATCTTATAAGGGTGACTTATAATCCATCACACCCTTTTGGATCATAGTTAACATTTCATTTCCAATTTTATCTCTCAAAATTATTCTTTCCTAATGCAATCACTTATTTTTATTACCTTTTTCTAGAGATAATTATATAGAAATAACATAAAATAAAATTAATACTTTTAATCTTAAGGGATTTTATATGATCTTTACACGTTTATCACTTTCTAACCAAAAAGGTAAATAACATTATTTTTAATTTCAAGAGGAAAAATTTCTATAACACTTTATACAAATATTTTTCATCTCTAAATCATGGAAGGGATGGCATAATTTAAAATTAAATTATTAAAATATTGTGGCATAATTAGTTATACATTCATTCACCCCTTGGGAACACCTAAACAAACTAGAACTAGTAATGTTAAGACCCATATTAACTTTGAATTACTTCAAGAAGACCTCAGACAAACCAAAAAATGTATATCTATACTTGTAAGGAAATGAAAAGAAGAATTCAATAGTATAATATTTTAAATATTTTGAAGTCCTTGGAAATAATTTAGTAAATATTTATCCATGTACACAAAGTTTAAATATATTACAATGAAATATTTTAAATTTCTATTTGGGTCACGTTTTTTCATTATGCATCTTAAAGTGATATTTCACAAATCCAATAGGTAGAGGGTATGTAGAAATATAAAATGATAATGTTGTATGCTTGGCTTTGATATACTCATGAGTGTCATGTTCTCCAATCATGGCATCAACTTTTATCTTGACTTAATCTAGCTTTTTCATGAGTACATCTACAATAGAAAATGATTAATAACATGAGATACTTGTAACAATTCAGGGGTTTGTGTAGAAGTTGTGAAGTAAAAAATAGAATGGGGATCAATGAGGAACACAAAGAGAGATGAAATGATGAATGCAATGAGACATGGGCATATAGCACTATGTGTAATGAGGTGTGTAAATAGGAGGAGAAAAATAAATAGGATTAGGAATAGAAATAAAAATTATCCAAAATAGAAGAAATATTAGAAGCAAGGATGACATTGGTAAAAGGATTGTTAGGAACAATGGATGTGATGGGAGCCATGGAAGTGATATGTGAGAGAATAATAGATTGAAATGAAGAAGATGTTGTGAAAATTTTGATACGAGATATGAGTATGATGGCAAGCTAAAATTTGTATATGACATGGGACAATCGTAGAAGAAGATATGTTTATGGAAGGAGGAAGATAGTATATTTAATAGTCAAATAAATAGGGGTGGAAATCTTAAAACCAATGCTTTGAAGTACTTTCAATCCAAAGGGCTCGTTGATGAGAGGATTATGCATTACCTTCAAAAGTTGTATGAGACTCTTAGAAGAAGTTAAAATATAAAATTATTGTGTAAAATATTGTTGTTCAAGATGTACCTCATCATTATAATCATCATCTACAACATGCATATAAATGGTAGCAACAATAGTAGTCTTAAAGGTATCAATGTGACCATTCTTAACATATTTATCCATTGAATAATTCAAGTGTGTACTTATTCTTAAGGGGAGATGAGGTTGTTGGCATTTTGAGTTTGTTGGCATTTTGCATAGAGATTGCATTAATGATATGTTGTCATTGCTGTCAATTGAACCGGTAATGGTATTCATGTTATTGTTGATATTGTTGATATTGTTGTTTTTTATATTGGCTAGTAACCAGTAAGAAGAGCTTTGTGGAAGATGTTGTAAACCGGTATGTAAAGTTTGTAAGTTGAACCGGTAAACCGGTGTAAAGGGTTAAACCTTTCTATGTAATGTAACTAGTAAACCCTATCAGCTGTTAAACCCTAACCGATTAAGTTTGATGGTTTATTATCTGATAAGCAGTAATGATGGAGACACATGTGATCATTGTATGAGGATATGTTCAAATTGTTTTGGTGTGTTTGTTTCTTGTCTAGGGAAGGAGAAAAGTGGATTGCATCTAATGCATAGCGCGTGATGAGTTACAAAGTCCGATGAAATTGTGATCATGGAGTGGTTGGAATTTTCTTGAAGAATATGAAGAGATTGTCATGATTTCTAACGGTCAAGATTGTATTGACTTGTTTGTAATCTTGATGATGAGAATTAGGTTTTTGTTGTGTTACCAACCTTATTGATTTGTATTGAAGGTCGATGAAGTTGTTTGTAAAGGTTGTTGGCAAGATTGATAGAAACCTGTTGAGTGTGTAGCTTCCTAACTAGTGAGTGGATCTACACTTTGAGTGAAGGAAGATTGAAGCTTAGAAGGATCTAATCAAGCAAATGTAGTGCTACTCAGACAGATCAAGAAAACCTGTTGTTTTCTAATAATTACAGCAGAAGTGAAATCCCTTAACCGGGTAAGCTCTAACAAGCTTGGTTACTCATTAAATCCTCTAACAAGGTGGTCCATTAGCTTGGATTTTTAAATCCTTCAGCGAGGTTACTCCTAATAGGGTATTGTGCTTTTCATCAAGGCATATTTGTAAATCCCTTAACCGGGTGATTCCTAACCGGAATTAGTTCTTAACAGGACTTATTGTAAAGCTTTAATAGGCTTGGCTCCTAACAAGGCAAACTTCAGAAGAGTTCAAATAGCTATCCTTGTGAGTCTCATCTCACCGTGGTTCTTACCTATTTGGGTTTTCCACGTATAAACATTTGTGTCAAGTGGTGAATGCTTTTGTGGTTGTGATCTTATTTGTTGATTTGGTTAACTTCTAATAAGGCATGTTAAGTAGAAGCATTGAGAGTTGAATATGTTGAGTTATGATTAAGCATTGTTGATGTTTACAAGATTGAAGTTGTTTACTATTAAAGTTGTCATAACAGTTAAACTGGTTGATGTCAAGTATTCTTATGAATATTGATCTTGACTAAGATATATTTCATTTGTTTGACTGAGTTTGAATTTGGGAACTTTGTACTAGTTTTTCAATATACTAATTCAGTCCCCCCTCTCATTATTCTACCGGATACTTATTCTTTCATCATACCAGCACTTGGTATCAAAGCATCTCAGGTCCTATTAATCTAAAAGCCTAACAACTTGAGGAAAATATCTTGTAGATCATGATGAAGAAAGAAGGTCCCAAGTTCAACAAAGATAACTATAGAATATGGAGTGACAGAATGAAGATTTACATTAAGAGTCTTGGTAGTCAGTATTGGGATCAAATAGAAAATAAGTATACTACACCTACTGGACCCCTGAGTGATGATCAGAAGAAAGAACAGCAAGAAAATCACCAGGCATTAGAAGCTATTAGCAGTTCCCTGTCTGATGTTGAATATGTAGATGTTCATTGTCTTGAAACTGCATATGAAGTTCGGAAGAAATTAGAAGAGATTTATAGCGGTGATGAACATGTTAAGATTGCCAAAGAGGAGAGTTTAAGAGGAAAGTTTGACGACATGAGAATGTCTGAAGGTGATAATATCCAACAGTACAATCAAAGGATTAAAGAGATAGTTGGTGAGATAAAGAGTGCAGGAGGGAAAGTGGAAGATGTCACAATAATCAGTAAGGTATTGAGAACCTTGCTACCGGTCTATGCTATCCAAGTTGCAGCTATTCAGGAGCTAAAATCTATTGACAAGACAAAGGTAACTCTTGGCTCTATTATTGGCAAACTTACTACTTTTGAACTAAATAGCTATGATGGTAGTGTACAGAAATTAGAATCTGCATTTAGAGCTTTTGACTCTAACCCATTTGTGAGAAGAAGTAGAGATACTGGCCATAACTATGAATCTAGATCTAGCAGAGATGTTGAAGATGAAGACATCTTAGTGGAACTTGAAGCATTGTTGGCAAAACGACTGCCTAGAGGCACTAGTAAATATAGAGGTAAGCTACCTTTAAAATGTTTGCATGCAACAAGATTGGTCATATAGCAGCAAATTTCCCTAATGGTGAAAATGAATACAAGAGAGACAAATTTAAGAAGTACAAGGGTAAAGGCAAGAGAGATTATCTTGTAGCTATTGGCAGTGGTATTACTGATGAAGAATCTAATGATGATGATGCTAGTGAAGATATTGTGTTTGTAGCTATTAAGGAAGAAATATTAGATCAGAAGGCACTAGTATCCAGAATGGATAACTCTGATGATTGGATCATTGATAGTGGTTGTTCACATCACATGATCGGTGATTGGAGCAAATTTCTTTCCCTGAAGGAATTTGATGGAGGTGTTGTCAGATTTGGCAATGACTCACCCTGTATGGTTAAAGGTAAGGGATTTATTTCTCTTAATGGGAAGAGAAGTGTTGACGATGTCTATTGGGTTGAAGGCCTAAAGAACAATCTTTTAAGTGTGGCACAACTTAATGATAGAGGATACCCACTGGATTTTAGAAATGGAATGTGCAAAATCTTTGACAATAAAAGTGAATTGATTGCAACCGGGAAATAGACTAGAGGTAATCTATTTCATCTCAATCCTAAAGTTAGCAACTGTTTGATTGCAAAAATAGATGATAGCTGGCTTTGGCATAGGAGATTTTGTCATATTAATTTTGATAATATTATTAAAGTAAGCAAGTCTAAGACAGTAAGAGGTTTGCCTCAGCTAGACAAACCGATTAATGCTCTTTGTAAAGAATGTCAACTAGGAAAGATGACTTCTTCAACTTTTAAGAGCAAGTCCTTCTCAGCAGAGCACTTGTTAGATTTGGTTCATACATATCTATGTGGACCAATAAGAATAAGAATAATTCAAGGTGACAGATACTTCATGATCTTCACTGATGATTGTTCAAGGATGATGTGGGTCACATTCTTGAAGGATAAGAACGAAGATTTTGTTAAATTCAAGGCACTCAGAGCCTTAGCTGAGAAAGAGAGTGGCAAAAAGATAAAATGTCTAAGAACATATCAAGGCAGTGAATTCACTTCTGTGCAGCTCACTAAGTATTGTGATGATAATGGTATAAAGTGGTAGCTTTCTGCACCAAGGATACCTCAGTAGAATGGTATAGCAAAGAGAAACAATCGGTCAATGTTTGAAGTTTCTAGGACTATGTTGATACAAGGAGGTGTAACAAAAACATTTTGGAAAGAAGTTGTAAGTACAGCTATCTACACAATGAACTGAGTTCTGGTGGAAAGAGGTAAGGACAAGACCCCATATGAGTACTGGTATGGGAGATCACCTGATGTTAGCTATTTTAAGATATTTGTAAACAAATGTTTTATTAAAAGAGGTGAGTACATAAGCATGTTTGAAGCTAAGAGTGATGAAGGCATATTTCTTAGCTATTCCACCAAGAGTAAGACCTATAAATGCTTCAACAACTGGACAAAGAAAATTGTTGAAAGTGTCAATGTTTGTGTAGATGAATGTCCTGAAGTTTCAGAAGAAACCAGTTTTGAGATGAAGGATGAAGATCTTTGCATTTTTCTTTTGGAACCTGAAACTGTTAAATCAGACCGGTAAAGCAAATCCTGATGTACTTGTTCAACTAAAACAAATAAATTTAGAGGAAGATGATAATGAAGAAGTTGAACCTGAAGAGAATGATCATGTTATTCCCAGGTATGTGAGACTGAATCACAGTCCTGAACAGATAATTGGGGATAACGATGTAGGTGTACTAACTAGAAGGAGAATAAGAGAGAACTCTTGCATGATCTCCACCTTTGAACCTAGAAGTGCTAAGGAGGCAATTGGTGATGATCATTGGGTGAAAGCTATGGAGGAGGAGTTGGATCAAATTGAGAAGAACAACACTAGGACCCTGGTACCTCGATCGGTAAACAAGAATGTTATAGGTACTAAATGGGTGTTCATAAACAAATTAAATGAAGATGGTGTTTTAGTTTGCAATAAGGCAAGATTAGTATGCAAAGGTTATGCGCAAGAAGAAGGAGAGGATTATGGAGAAACATTTGCACCAGTAGCAAGACTGGAAGGTGTCAGAACATTGCTTGTATTTGCAGCTCATAAGAAGTTCAAGGTATACCAGATGGATGTTAAGTCTGCATTCTTGAATGGGATACTGGAAGAAGAGGTTTATATAGAACATCTTGATGGTTATGCATTGACAGATAAGGAAGACATGGTATGCAAACTGCATAAAGCCTTGTATGGATTAAAACAGGCACCTAGAGCATGGTATGAACAACTTCATACTCATCTGATGAAGATAGGCTTTGCTAGAACCAGTGATGACAGCAACACTTATCTTAAGTCTGAAGGAGATGAAATACTAGTCAGTCAAGTATTTGTAGATGACATTATATTTGGAGGTAATGATGACATGAGTAATTGTTTTGCAGATGAAATGAAGAATGAATTTGAGATGTCATTAGTAGGGGAAATAAAAAAATTTCATAGGCTTACAGATACAGCAAATGAAGAATGGTATTTTCATTACTGAATCCAAGTATGTGAAAGAGGTTTTGAAGACTTTCAGTATGAGTGACTGTAAACCAGTTGGAACCCCAATGGTTACAAGTTGTAAATTGTCCAAGGAAGATGCATCTAAGTCTGTAGATGAAAAGGAATACATGTCAATGATTGGAAAATTACACTATGTTGTTCACAGTCGACTGTATATTTCCCATGCAGTTGGTATTGTTGCTAGATTTCAGAAGAATCCAAAGGAGGCACATCTGATGGCAACCAAGAGAATGTTTAGATATCTGAAAGGTACTGTTGACTATGGGCTATGGTATCCATATGGTAGAAATTTTGATTTGAAAGCATATACAGATGTTGATTGGGCAGGAAATATTGATGACCAGAAGAGTACTACCGGTTGAGCATTCTTTCTAAGAGGAAGGCTAGTTTCATGGAGTAGTAAAAAGCAGAGTTGCACTTCACAATCTACTGCTGAAGCTGAGTATGTAGCAGCTTATATGAATTGCACACAAGCTATGTGGATGAGGCACATTTTGGAAGGTTTGAAGATGGAAATCTCAGAACTAATAAAGGTTTTGTGTGATAATACAAGTGCAATAAAAATTTCTAAAAATCCTTTTTTGCACGCAAGGACTAAGCACATTGAATTGAAATATCACTTCTTGAGGGAAAAAGTTCAAAGTAAAGATGTTATCTTGGAGCATGTTTCTACCAAGGAGCAGCTTGCATATATCTTTACCAAACCTATGCCTAAGACCACTTTCGAGTATATTAGAAGTCAATTGGGGGTTGTCCCTCTTCATGAAGTTAGTTGAGCATGATGTTGATTGCATCAGTCCCTGAACCACTTGCAGAATTTTACGTGGATTGATGAAGAAATGGATGTATTCCACAAGGGGAGCATCAAGTTACAGAATGATGTTGATGCACAGTGAGAGCAAAATTACCTGTTTTACTTTCACTTTTGCATTGTTGTCAACGGGGGAGAAGAATTATGTGATTGAGGAGAAGAATTATGTGTCTAATTAGGTGAACCAGTGGCAGGCTGAAGACAGACAGAGCAAGGTGAATAATTGGTAATGTAAACCAGAATTCCTATTCTCCAATCTCAACAGCAATCAAAGGCGTTGATATTTGTATTGCCATCAATGCCAAAGGGGGAGATTGTTGGCATCTTGAGTTTGTTGGAATTTTGTATGGAGATTGCATTAATGATATGTTGTCATTGATGTCAATTGAACTGGTAATGGTATTCATGTTATTGTTGATATTGTTGTTTTTGATATTGGCTAGTAACCGGTAAGAAGAGCTTTGTGGAAGATGTTGTAAACCGGTATGTAAAGTTTGTGAGTTGAACCGGTCAACTGGTGTAAAGGGTTAAACCTTTCTATGTAATGTAACCGATAAACCCTATCAGCTGTTAAACCCTAACCGATCAAGTTTGATGGTTTATTATCTGATAAGCGGTAATGATGGAGACAAGTGTGATCATTATATGAGGATATGTTCAAATTGTTTTGGCATGTTTGTTTTTTGTCTAGGGAAGGAGCAAAGTGGGTTGCATCTAATGCATAGCACGTGATGAGTTACAAAGTCCGATGAAACGGTGATCATGGAGCAGTTGGAATTTTCTTGAAGAATGTGAAGAGATTGTCATGATTTCTAACGATCAAGATTGTACTGACTTGTTTGTAATCTCGATGATGAGAATTAGGTTTTTGTTGTGTTACCAACCTTATTGATTTGTATTTAAGGTCGATGAAGTTGTTTGTAAAGGTTGTTGGCAAGATTGATAGAAACTTGTTGAGTGTGTAGCTGTCTAACCAGTGAATGGATCTGCACTTTTAGTGAAGGCAGATTGAAGCATACAAGGATCTGATCAAGCAAATGTAGTGCTACTCAGACAGATCAAGAAAACCTGTTGTTTTCTAACAATTACAACAGAAGTGAAATCCCTTAACCGGGTAAGCTCTAACAAGCTTGGTTACTCATTAAATCCTCTAACAAGGTGGTCCATTAGCTTGGATTTTTAAATCCTCCATTGAGGTTACTCGTAACAGGGTATTGTGCTTTCATCAAGGCATGTTTGTAAATCCCTTAACCGAGTGATTCCTAACTGGAATTAGTTCTTAACGGGACTTATTGTAAAGCTTTAATAGGCTTGGCTCCTAACAGGGCGAACTTCAAAAGAGTTCAGATAGCTATCCTTGTGAGTCTCATCTCACTGTGGTTTTTACCTATTTGGGTTTTCCACATATAAACATTTGTGTCAAGTGGTGAATGCTTTTATGGTTGTGATCTTATTTGTTGATTTGGTTAACTTTTGATAAGGCATGTTAAGTAGAAGCATTGAGAGTTGAATATGTTGAGTTATGATTAAGCATCGTTGATGTTTACAAGATTGAAGTTGTTTACTGTTAAAGTTGTCATAACAGTTAAACTAGTTGATGTCAAGTATTCTTATGAATATTGATCTTGGCTGAGATATGTTTCCTTTGTTTGACTGAGTTTGAGTTTGGGAACTTTGTATTAGTTTTTCAATATACTGATTCACCCGCCGCCCCCCCCCCCCCTCTCAGTATTCTACCGGATACTTATTCTTTCATCATACCATCAGAGACAGATTAGATTTTGGCATGCAACTAAGTCAGAAACCTCTATAAGATAAAACATTATAAGGATGACCCAACGATTGTTATAAAATAGAAAAAAAAAAAAATCAAATCTACTACAAGAGTGAAATATAAGCCGAGAAGCTAAAACAAAGGTGGTTAGGATAGAAAAATATCTTAAGCAGTGACAAGAAAAATCTTAAAGGAAGATGAGCATTGAATGGTCACATAAGATTACAATCAAGCCCTTCACAAATTTGATATGAGATAATTGATTACAACAACAACAAAAACCTAATGAACAAGAATCAACCATAGGAGAAACCCTAGATTGTGTTTGAAAAAAATTAATTTTACTAAAAATGTAGAGGGCAATACACCTCTTCATAAAAGATCTCTTCTAATTAAATAAATGTAAATTAACAAATATTAGCCTAGATATTTTGAGCTAGGAAAGATGATATGAATTAAATAAATATGACGATAAAAAAATGATAGGTGTACTTAGCTCTAAGAATGATGATGGTTAAATGTTGTTTGTGTTTTCCTAAATTATTTGGCACATTAGAAAAGTAAGTGACTCCATTTAATGAATATCTAGACTCTAAAATAGCATAGAAAATTGTGGATCATCAAGGTTGCACCCTACGCTATCCATCCCAACTATTGTGAAACTAATCTAGGACACAGGAATAATCTGACAAAAAATATCTCTAATAATTTTGTTTTCTTTCACCTTATAGATATCTAGGAAGTTAAGATGTTGTCTAAAGGCATCCTTGATGATTTTATTGACTCAATAGGTGAACATGATCTTTTAGGTCAAACCCCTTGGAAAACTAAATTAATGGCAATGAGAAGCTATTTAAAGATAACATTTACAAGCAATTGCATGGCTTATATGATGGTTCATTTTGTATTCATTTATTTATTTTTAGAATTAAAGTATGCACTAATTATACTTCTATATGATCCTTGCATTCGCGTAGGAAATTGTTGATTGTCGAGGTTGCATCCTATGCTATCCATTCCAACTAGTGTGAAACTAATCTAAGACACATAGGAATAATCTAAGAAAAAATATTTCTAAGAATTTAGTTTGCTTTCACCTTTTAGATATCTAATAAGTAAAGGTGTATCCTAAAGACAACCTTGACGAGCTTGTTGACTCAAAAGATAAACAAGTTCTTTTAGGTCAAACCCCTCAACAAACTAAATTAATGACAATGGGAAACTAATTAGAGATAGCATTTACAAGCATGTGTGTGGCTTATATGATGATTCATATTTGATTCCTTTATTCATTTTTAGAATTGAAATATGCCCTAATTATACTTCTATGAGCTCTTTGCAGTCTCCATTAAATTTTAATGCATGATGAATCGCTTTAAATGCATTGACATAACAACACGTCACATAAATGTCTTTTAAGTCGGTTAATAGCATCTAGTAAAAGGTGATAGGAACGTTTAAATTCCAGTTTGGTGCATTAGAGATTGAGGGTCATTTCCACTCCTTGGGATTGATTAAGATCAATCTTGTGCCCCTTGAAAATGCCTAAAAAATAAAATATCGATTTCGAGATAGAGAACAAATATCAAAAAAAAAGTACACAAAATAAAATAAAGATAACTAAAAATCAATAGATATAAGATTATGAGCTAAAAAAACACGCATATAATTATATTACCATGTTCCCATATACACATCAAAATAAACACAAGACTAAATAAGAAATAATTTAAATATGATAATTTCACCAGTAAGAGTGGACATTGATATTGTAACCATTTGATAAATTGACAAGGTTATGTCGCAACAAATGAGAAAATCGCGTGAATAACTTCAAAACAAATAATTGATTTTGTTGGAGATGTTTTTAAAATTATATTTGAATGTAAGGTTTTGCGCAACTAATTGATAGAGCCAAATAAACTAATGATTAAAAAAGCAACGCTATAGGAGACATACAAGGAAAGTGTTGTATCCGTGCAATCATTAAAAGATTGGTATTACACAACTATTTCTTGGTAATCCAAATTCTCATTAGATTCCAAAATTGGTCATACATGGAACATGTTCTATAACATTACTATATTTATTTTTTATGAGTCCCTTTTGCTACAAACAAGAAATAAGCAATAAATAAACAAGAATTAAACACCATGGTGAGCAAATGCTTGAAAATTATGCTGTTCACTTATATCTAAGAGTTTGGTTGATTTTTTATTTTATTTTATTTTATTTTTTTTATTAGAATATATATTGTAAAAAAATCTTAGTTAAAGTATATGTATAATGATCTAAATGTTATCATAATTTATCATGTTGATTATTTGCTATTTATTCATTTTTTCTTATTTGAATAGATATTGTAAAGAAATCTTAGTTAAAGTATATGTATAATGATCTAAATTTTATCATAAGATTCACATCTTTAGAGCATTTATCTTGTTTATTTATTCTAGTGATGTAAAAGCACGTAGCTTTGCCTTCCTTTCTTCTTTTGACCTCTTCCATCTATCTAACTCACACTAAAGATGCAAGTTAATCCTCAATTGGGTTATGAGAATTTTTGTACTCCAAGTGATAGTTGCCCATGTATAGGTGTTTTATTGATGATGATCATACATGAGGTTAAATTTATCAATATAAAGTTGGACAAGAAGCAAAGATCAAATGGTTATAATAGCTTTAGTGACTAGAAACTACTCTTTTGCTAAGTTAATCTCACATCTTGTGAGATCCGTTCCATCTGCCTTGATGGTTGAAATGTAAATAGGTTTGGGCCTTTCCCATGCTAGTATAATCCAAACCAGGGTTAACTTTAATGTTCTGTGGTTGTATAATTAATGTATTTTTGCCATAAAATATAATCAAAATTTTAGGAAAATTGGTATATATAAAACAGGATATATTTTGCAAACCATAAAAAATCCTATAGAATTATAGCTTCATGTGTAATGCCCCGCCAGGAAACCCCAAAGGGATAAATCTAAAACACAAGAATAGTGCAAATATTTTTTATTTTTTTTTAAATTAAACACAACATAATGATACAAAGAGTTATCATAAGCTCAGATAACACAGCAGAAGGCTTAAATAACACCTAAAGAGTTTTCCAACGTGATTACTTAATTCAACACTTAACTCAACTCACGCTAATTAATCCAATTAAGTTGATTAACTTAATGACATGATAATACTTTAAACAAGGATAATTTCGTTCAGTAAGTTAAAATTATAGATAACATGATTAAGTTCATCCATTACAATTTAACAATACATTACGTCCAAACTTTCATTAAAACATAAGTCATGCATATAATTTCATTACATACTTTAATTTCATTATAAACTAACGAATACTTTCCATGCATACTTTAATTGCATTATCAACAACCGAATACATTCCATTATTCAAATCTACATTATTCATGATCCAAATTACTGCATTTAATAAGATGACTACATACATGCATTTAAGATTAACTTCATCTAATCCACATTATACATTTTAACCATAATGCCATCCATACATGCTAAATTAAAAAGGAAACAGAAGAACATAAACACCACATAACACCGAAATGATATCGGAGTTCACCCCTAGTGGGCTACATCTTCAGGTCTGCTCAACTGCAAAACCCCTCTGATAAAATAATAGGGTGAAGAATACAAAAGGTTCACATCATTTACATCCTGTCATCAAGGCGTACATAAACCAATAATACATACAACCACATCGGTCCAATAGATACATGAATGATTCCTGAATAGGAAAAGGATCCAACTGATCATGATAAGAAGCAATCTCAAAAGAACAACTGGAGCACCCATGAAACCAAGTCTTCGCAACCCATCATAAGCAGCTCATGGTCTCACGTGAATATCAGGTTCTCACAAGGGCATAAACAACAAGGCATGACCCCACAACAGTGCTCCTATCAAAGACAACACAACAACACACTAGCAAGCATAAGGGACAAGTGTCATCACATAACTTGGTATGGTTACCATGGTAGGTCTCTATAGATTCCGGCCCCATCTACTGGGTTACCCTAGCAACCTATCCCGAACCTCCGACCCATCCAAGTCTCATGTGGACCCAACACAACCTTTCATGAAGACAAGGTTGATGATTTGCCATTTCAGGCCTTCTCATTGCATGTCGAGTTTGTAATAGCACTCATCCCATGCATGAGGCACAATTATCTTACTTAGTGTTTTCAATAACTAAACTCTCTAATATGCTATTAGGTTATCACTTATTTAGACACACTTTCGATGGGTTACCTAGCAACCACTTTGGGCGCGGCCCCCACTCGAAAGCCACTTTCCCATATGACACTAGACCATCTCCTAAACCAAGAAATACACCAGGACAAGATTATGGAGTTCAATACAGTAGGAATACCCACTTGGTCAAACAAGTCTTCATACAAGGTGCACTGACTGACGGTGCTCTGACTAGAGACATGACCAGCTATGGTCAACCACATACCAACATATCAACACTCACATAAAGGACATGACCGGATACAACACCATCACATAAAAACAGTAAATACTCGAGATCAAGGACATAAAAAGGTACCCAAATCAACATACAACAATATCTAACAATCACAATCAAGGACTTGCCATTTCTTAATCAAATGTGAATACAGGAAATTAAACATGCATAGGCATAAATCGGAAATGACAATCTTCTTCCATATTGTTTACACACAACAATCGATCCAGTTTTCTATTTGATCTAAGTTTGATTGCAATTTGTCTACCTTGTCTAGGTACAGGTCATTCATGGTTTACTAACTCACTAAAGTTCATTTTGTATCATAAAATAACATAAATATGTCATCATGAGTTTTCAAACCAAATTCACATGAATATAATTAAATAAGAATTAATCAACTAAAATATGATATTTATTCTTCAAAATAAAACATCATTCTCATACTAGTTTGAAAACAATTTATCAAAATTCATCTTTTCCAAAACCAAGTTACACTTTTCAGATTAAGGAAATATACATTTAAAGAAACCAAAAATAGATAAACATTTCTCAAATTAACAAAATATTTCCTTGCGTATATTTAAACAATTATATAATCCTAAGATATATATATATATATATATATATATATATATATATATATATATATATATATATATCTAACTATATATATATATATACCTTAATTAATAAATTCATAAATTAACAACAATTAATATATATTTAAAATTTACATTAATTAATAATGGCAATTAATATATAATTAATAATACACATTAATCTATAAATTACAAGAATTTATATATATATATATATATATATATATATATATATAAATTAGTTTAGCAATTAACATATTATTAATAAAATATATTAATTAAAAAAATAACCAATCACCAAATATTATTTTAAAAAAAACCTCGAATTAAATAATATTTAAAAAACTTTATTTTAAATAATAACTAATATTATTTATTTTTTTTGTTTAACAAAACAAAAAAAGCAACGATACTGAGGTACCCACGTGGGTCCCCTCCCTTTTACCAAGGGACATTGGCAGCAGACGCTACCATTGGTAGCGTTGCTACCAAATGGTAGCAGGCCACTACCTTTGATAGCGCTACTACCACTTGGTAGCAGATTGCTACCTTTGGTAGCCCTGCTACCAACTGGTAGCAGTCGCTACCTCTGGTAGCCCTGCTACCTCCCCATGTGGTGGGGTTTTTCTTGCCATGTGGGGGGGTTTATATTTTTTATTTTTTTATTTTTTTTTAAATGTATAAATCCTTGCTCAAACACAGTCTCAAACTGAGACTTAAAAACAGTTTTCTAATATTTACATTTTCAGAATAACCAGACCCAGAAAAGGGTATTTTTTTCCAATCAAACACCATATTTGGCAAACTAAGATAGATTTACACCCATTTATCCAATCCATTCCACCAATCTTGCCCAAAACAAACTAATTTCCCCAAATTAAAACTTAAATCTGAGAACATTCATGGAGTTCTGACAAAGTTTTATTGAGAACAACCAAAATTTTAATCTGGAGGTTTGGTAAGAAAGCAAGGAGGGTTTGAACTGGAGGTTTAATTACCACTTTCCATTTTCCCCAAAATATATGGGATTTCCAACATTCACAACCAGATTTCTTCAAAATCCAAAATAATTTCTATTAAACAAAGAAACCCAAGAAGAAAACAAGAATCCTACCTTATTTAGCATTCCTGGAAAATGATTTGATGAAGAGCCCTACCTACAAGCTCAAGAAAATCCTCCTTTCTCCAAATTCCCAAGAATTTTCCATCCAAAAATATCTCTCCAAAAATAATCCTCCAAAAATATTTTTTCAAGCCTAGGTTGAATGGAAGAATGTTTGACTAAAATTCTCATTTTTGGATTTAAAATATTGTTTTTTAAATAAAATGAAAAATCATTCTTTTCAACAAATCAAATATACTAGGGTTAAATGTTGATTGTAACATGGGTGTGGAGTGGTAAGGAGAGCGGCGAGCGAGAATCCCAAATTTCAAATCTGGGAATGGCGGATTTCCTAGGGAAGGCAGTCTTTCTGGGGGTGGAACTGGCAATCAGGCTGGTTTCCAAGCATCCCAAGGTACAAAAGAGGACAAGGAGATAGTCAAATCAGTAGAAGACAAAGATTCCAAAACTGGGGACCCACACGATAGAGGTAAGAAAATAAAATGGTCTTTGCTTTTTGGAGTGAAGCCGCTGGTAAAATCAGGACTTCCGGAAGTTACAAACATCTTTGATCCGGTTTCAAGGTTGGTTGCTATTTCTGTTATGGATAAGCTGGTGGATCTCATTGTCGCTAGTTTAGCCATGACATTAATCGGACGATTTGCTGGTTGTAGGCCTAACATTGATGTTGTTAGGAATTTTATAAGGAAGAAATGGGTTCTCAAGGGTCAAGTGGATGTGGTGGCGTTGCCTAGGGGCTTTTTTTCCTTTGCTTTTAACTCTAAAAAAGATATGAATAAGGCTCTATGTGAAGGCCCATGGATGTTCGGCAAGTCAACTTTGGCTCTACAGAAATGGGCTCCTAACCTCTCTCTTGATGAGTCTTTTTTTGTATCGACGCCTGTTTGGACGTGCCTCCCGAGCCTTCCTCTGGAATTCTGGAATGAAGAAGTCTTTAAGGGGATAGCGAGCTCTTTTGGAAAACTTCTCTCGATCGACCCAATGACTGCAGCTAAATCAAGGTTAGTCTTTGCTCGCATCTGTGTAAATGTTAATCAAATGACGGACATGCCCCAATCTATTGAGATTATTTCTAAATTAGGGAAATGGACCCAAGCGATTGAATATGAATCGCTCCCGTTTGCTTGCTTCCATTGCAAAAAATCGGGCCATTGGGCAAAATCCTGTCTGATTAAGAAGGGTAAGGAAAGCAAGACTGATAGCAGTGTGCAGCAGAAGCAGAAATGGCAAACTAAAGAGAAAAAAGGAGACCCATCAGTAGGGTGTGATCCTGATAAGGAAGTGATGGAGCCAGAAAAGGAGGTGAAGAAGGATGTGAATAGTAATAATGAAAAACCTGCTTGTGCTTGTCTATGTTCTAATAATCAAATAGAAAGTACTAAATAACATGAGCAAAGAAGAGAGTTAAATAATAAAAATGATCCAGAGGACTAGGAGGTTGGATCAGTCAGTCAGGAGAAAGTAGAGGAAAGTCCCAATGATGATGTGTATGCATCATCTTACTCAAAAGCAATTAAGGAAGTCTTTAATGAAGCGCAGGATTTTAACCTTTTTGATGTTGAGCCTTTGTTGCTTCTAACCAATGGAAGCCCAAAGCCATCCCAATGCAAAACCCCATCACATAGTTTGGAAATGGAAATCCTGGAAGGAAATCTTAGGATTCTTGGCACAAAAGAGGGAAGATTGAATAAGGAGGGACCCAATGGAGCTATTGCAACTAGAAGCAAGAATAAGAAAAAGGCAGATGTTGGAAGCCAAAACAAAAAGCAAGGGAGACCATCTCTAAAACATCAGAGGGAACAGGAAAGTTGGAAGAACAGTGTTGATGGAACACAGTGTTCCATTGAGTCAGCACTATCTCTGGTTAAAGTATGAAGATAATTTCCTAGAATATAAGAGGGTTGAATGCCCCTCATAAGCAGGATGTGTTACGCAACATTATAAGAGATCATAAATCGGATGTGGTCCTTGTTCAAGAAACCAAGATGTGTAAGGATAAAGTTGAAAAGATCAGAATATTCAAAAATAATGGAGTAATAGGATCTAGCTCGGAGGGAGCCTCTGGAGGAACTGCTATTTTTTGGAACCAAAAAACTATAAAAGGGAAGGAAATCATCTCTAAATTTAATAGGATCTTTGTGCAGCTTGAGCATATCAAGGATAACTTTGTCTAGGTTTTATCCAATCTCTATGCGCCTAATACCAAAACTGGGAGAGCTAAATATTGGAGAAGCCTTGTTGAAGACAGACTTAATTTTGTTGATCAAAGTTGGATTATAATGGGAGATTTCAATACTCTGCTAAAAGAGGATGAGAAGATGGGAGGCCTTCCCTTGCAGCTTGATGGTAAACAAGATCTTATTGATTTCATTAATGATCAAGCTCTTATGGATGTGGATCTCCAAGGGATTAACTATACCTGGACTAAAAGAAGAACTGGAGTTGATCTTATTCAAGTTAAGTTAGATAGAACTTTAATTTCTCCTGAGTGGTTATCTAAGTATAGTTGTTCTCTTACGTCTGTTATCAAGATTGGTTCTGATCATTACCCTATTTCTTTTACTGCCAATTCTTTTTCTGCTAAGAGAAACTTCCCTTTTAGATTTGAAAAAGTTTGGTTATCCCATCCTTCCCTGGAAGCTTGTGTTGTTGATTGGTGGAATTCTGAGGTTGAGGGAACGACTCTTTTCAGAATAGCTAAAAACCTCAATATTATAAAGGCTAAAATCAAAATCTGGAACAAAGAGATTTTTGGGGATATCTTCAAGAGTAAAATTCAAATAAAATCTGAAATAAAAGAAGTTCAAGATAAAATCCAAGAGGAGGGGCTTTCTGAAGAGATGAGATCTATGGAAAATGGTTTGTTATCTAAATACCACACTATTATTTCCAATGAAGAGACATTCTGGAGACAAAGATCAAGAGCCTTGTACTTGAAGGAAGGTGATAAAAATACTCAGTTTTTCCACTTAATTGCTCTTAAGCACAAGGCGGCTAATAGGATATCCAGGTTATCCTGTAATAAACGGATTTTAATGGAGGATAATGATATAAGAAAGGAAGCTTTGGATTATTTTGGTACCCTTCTGGGAGAAGTGGATAACCTTGACGGTAGTAAACAAAATCTCCTGTTGCAAGCTATTCATCCTACCTTGACTGAGGAAGACAATAAACATCTGTCCAGAACTCCTAATAATCAGGAAATCAAAAATGCGGTGTTCTCTTTTCAAGGAGATAAGTCTCTTGGACCGGATGGTTTTCATATGTTCTTTTTCCAATCTTTTTGGTATATTGTGGAGACTGATATTTGTAAAGGTGTTAAAGAATTATTTGGCTCTAGAAGGCTTCTCAAAGAACTGAATGCTACCTTCATTGTCCTTATTCCGAAGATCCATGGAGTTGATTCTCTTAATAAGTTTAGACCCATTAGTCTCTGCAACTCTGTTTACAAGATTTTGTCTAAGGTTCTTACCTCCAGACTGTCGAATATTCTTCCAAGAATTATCTCAGCCTAGCAGAATGGTTTTGTCCCCGGTAGACAGATTCTAGATTCCATTATTTCAGTTCATGAAAATATTCATTCTCTAAAGGCGGCTAACAATCAGGGTTTATTTCTGAAGTTAGATATGTCAAAAGCTTATGATAGAGTGAACTGGCAGTTTCTCTTAAGGATTATGAAAGCGTTTGGATTTGGAGAAAAAGTTATTCAGCTTTGCTCTCAATTGATGGAAACTTCCTCTTCTGTTGTTATTGTCAATGGATCCCCTTCTGGTTTTTTCAAAAGTACCAGAGGTCTTAGACAGGGGGATCCTATTTCCCCTATCTTGTTTACCATTTTAGCTAAAAGTTTGGGTAGATTCATCTTGTAAAATGTGGAAGCCTGTACCCATGAACAGTTTGTTGATGATTCAATTACTATGGGGGAAGCTACCATTAGGGAAGCTAAAAATATGCAGAACATTTTGAATATTTATGAATCTGCCTCTGGTCAAAAAATTAATTGGGATAAGAGCTCTTTGTTCTTCATCAATATCCCTACTCAAAGACAATTAAGGATTGAAAGAATTCTTGGCTGTAAAATTGATGAACTTCCCTCTACTTATTTGGGGCTTCCACTTTGTATCAAGCCTATGGATAATTTTTGGATTAAGTTGGTTGACAGATTCAACTCCAAATTGGCTAGTTGGAAAGGGGTTGTCCTTAGCCAAGCGGGCAAAGTTACTTTTCTCAAAGCTTCTCTCCAAAACTTGCCTGTTTGTGCCCTCAGTTTGTTTAAAATTCCTAGAAAGTTTGCAGAAGAAATTGAAAGAATCCAAAAAAAGTTTTTGGCCGGGAGTGGAAGTCAAGAACAGAATTCCCCTTATTGCCTGGAATAAAATATGTTCTCCTAAGGCCTCTAGAGGGCTGGGTTTAAGAAATGTTAGTTCTATGAACAATGCCTTATTAGCTAAACAAATTTGGAGAATGAAAGGGGAGGAAAGAGAGTGGAATTTAATCTGGAGAAACAAATATCTTCATATGCAACCCTCTGAGGAAGAATTCTTAGATAAGTCTTTTATTGCTGAAGGTTCTGCAATATGGAATGGAGTTCAATCGGCAAAAAGTTTGGCT
Organism: Cryptomeria japonica; assembly: GCF_030272615.1. NCBI lineage: Eukaryota > Viridiplantae > Streptophyta > Pinopsida > Cupressales > Cupressaceae > Cryptomeria > Cryptomeria japonica. The sequence goes on from NC_081408.1 coordinate 307,888,331, forward strand.
GTAGCTGGTAGAATGTGGAATCTAGGAAATGGTAGAAGTATAAGATTTTGGGAAGACAGATGGATAATGGATAAACCTCTGGAGGAAATTCCAATCCTTTATGATTGGAAAGATTGGTTCAAAATTAGGTTTGGGGGTTTGGTCAGAGATTACTGGAGAAATGGGAAATGGATTGATTTTAGCCAGCAAAGTCCAAAGTAAAAGTTTATCAAGGTTGTGCTTTCCTCTAAAATTCTTAGAGACAACAAAGAGGATAGTTTAATATGGAAGGAAACCCCGGATGGGAAGTATTCTATGTCCTCTATTGTGGCTATCCAAAACAAAGTGGAAGAAACTCCTATTTGGGCTAAAGTTTGGAACAAAAAGTTAGTTCCTAAAGTTAATATTTTTGGGGGGATCTTTATCCAAAATAAGTTATTAACTTTGGACAACCTTCAAAAGTGAGGATTTGTTTTTCCTAACAGGTGTTCTCTTTTTTGCAAGGAAGAAGAGTCTGCTTGCCATATCCTCCATCAATGTACCTTCAGCCAGGAAATTTGGAAAATTATTTTAAGTAGGTGGAAGGTGAGTTGGGTCTTTCCGAACTCTCTTGGGGAATCTTGGTAGCAATGGCAATGCCCTAATTCCAACCCAAAGATAGTGGAGCTTTGAAAACTTATCTTCCCGAATGTTATCTGGAATATCTAGAAAGAGCATAATAACAGGATCTTTAGGGATAAAAGTGTCATCCCTGAAGTGGTGGTGGATAAAATTTACAGGAGTATCTTCGAATGCATCAATGGTACTGATGATGGACCAGTTGCTAAAGAAGACTTCAATGACAGGTGGAACCTCTCAACTACCAAACCTAGTAAGGAGAAGGGCAAAGAAGGTCTTGTTTGGTGTTTTCCACCTCAGGGATGGCTAAAGGCCAACTTTGATGGGGCTTCTAAGGGGAATCCGGGTAAAGCTGGTTATGGGGGCATTGTCAGGAATTTTGCTGGAAGTTGCCTAGTGGCGGTTGTTGGTCCTTTGGGGAGTCAAACCAGTCATTTTGTTGAAGCCTCAGCTGTGCTGAACACTCTTATTATAGCTAAGGACCTGAATCATGATAAATTATGGCTTGAGGGAGACTCACTTAATATCATTAAGTGTTTGAAGGGGGAAACTGAGTCATCGTGGTCTATTGAAAACATTATTTTTAAAGCTAGGGAAATCATTGCTAGTTTTAAAGCTATTATCATTGAACATGCCTTTAGAGAGAAAAATATGGTGGCCGGGAAGATATTAATATGAGTATTAAAGAGCTCCTCAAAAAGGGTAGATTTACGGGGAAAGAAGGACCACATAATCATGATAGCTTATATGAGTAATTTATGCTTTGATGGAAAGGTCATGATTACCTGGAAAAGTGGTAGAATCCCAATCAAATATAATATCACTTCGCACACTTTGTGGGTCATCTTTTTCAAAATCTTGAGCGACAACGAGAAGAAAGTTTTGATTTTGCAGAAGAACAGAGGTGAAAGTCTGAAATTGAATATGGGAGGAGATTTAAGGAGGGAGGAACCGGACAACACATCGAGATGGAAGGACATGCCGAAAGTTTGGGCAAAGCTAGAAAAAGGTTCCCTTACTAGTTTCATGGAGAAGTTGGTTGATTACGACAAAGGTAGGGTTAATCTCGTTGTCTCCAAAATCTCTGAAAAATTGGTGTAATGGGTCCTTTAAAATCTATGGTATTAGGTTTAAATTGGACGTGGGCCTCATCGCGACTATGAAAGGTATGCCCCACTCTAGGCTTAATTTCTTTAGAGATCTCAAGGTTTCCAATAATGCGGTAAATTTGTTCCCGCATAAGGAAAAGGAGAGGGCTAAAATTGGAAAAGCCACGGGGAGTTATTACAAAGCCTCCAACATCAAGAAAATATGGGGCTGGGTTTTGAATGCCATAATGGAATATATAACTGTTGAGGGCCTCTTTTCCAGGGCCCACACTTATCACTTTGTGTTATTAAACCATTTTAGACATGAGAAACGGGTATCCCTGCCCTACTATCTCTTCAGGTCCCTTTCTAGGTCTCTCAATAAACACGGCAAGAATCCCTCGAATCCGGTACTCCATTGTGGGCTTTTGCTGCTCATTTATGAGCACTATAAAACCCTTGCCATGCTATAAAATAAGAGGTTGTCTACTTCTCCAGGGAAAGGTAAGAGAATGCTGGAGGAAGGGGAACCTAGCAAGGAGGAGGCTACCTCCAGGAAAAAAAGCAAGAGTGCCATTGGGATGAAAGTCCATGAAGATAAGAATGACACAGAGGAAATTGGAAAAGAGAGTAGTGAAATGGAAATGAATGAGTCAGAGGGTGAGGACAGCTAGAAAGATGAGGAAATGGGAGCAGAGCATGAAGAAGGTGAGAACGAGTCCGACAATGATAGCCCAAATAATAGTGCTAGCCCTGGCAACGACAACAGCCAACCTATGTTGGATGTGGATGACAAGGATAATGAGGAAAAATATTTGAATTCTGAGAGGGAGAAGAACAAGGAACCTGAGAAGGATATGGCAAAGGATAGTTTGAGTGAGGAAAAGGAAAGCGCTGGAGAAGGGTTATTCTTGGATAGCCTTAAAAAACTTACTGAGGCCAGATTGGGTTATGACAGATGGACTTATGATCTATTGAAGAACCTGGAGAAAAATGGGAAACAGATGGATGACAAAAGGAAGGAAGATGACAGGGATCAGAAGTAGTGGAAGAAGGAAATGGAGGAGAAAGTTAATAAAATGGTTGTTCACATTAACTTGCTGGAAGAAGGGAAAGTGGCGATGAAAAACCTGTTGGGTATTATCCCGAATATCTTGTCTGTTGTCCCTAAAAACCTTGACGATATCTCGAAGGTCCTTGATAATTCCAATTCTCCCAAACCGGTGGTGGACCTCGACATGAATGAAGATGCTATCGAGATTGGAAGTGGTGAAGCTACTCTGGGTGGAGCTGGAAAGAGAACCAAAGCAAGTGTTAAGAAAGTTGTTGTTGCGTCTGCTAAGAAAGTTCCTTTTGGTTGCTTAATGCTTTTATCTTGTAAGGTTCTTTTGTAAAGGGTTTCAGGGTCCCTTCAAAACCTGTTTTTACCTTAATCAAAAACAAATCAAATATACTAAACTTGCTTTTCTTTTTTTAAAACATTGATTTTCTCAATTAATTGGAATTAACCTTTCTATTTCCAAAATGCCAAAGAGGGTAAATTATTTCTATTTCGAATAAAATTTAATCTTTCCTTTCAAAATGCATAAACTGAATAAATTCATCATTTAAAATTAACCATTTAATCGAACTTGCTACAAACATGAATAGAGCAATTCTAATTAATGATTAATCGCACAAAGGGATCCTATTTAATTTAGTCTGTTAAATACTAATGCATAAAAGAACACAATAAATCAAATTAAATACTTAGGATTAAATACTCAATTTTACCACACGCAAAGCATGCAACCCAAGAAATCCAACCAGATACACGACCCGCATACCCAACCAAAAGGGGAAACTAACAGATGACTGACAATGCTCACTTGAGCATGACTAGGGTAAAACAAGGGTCTTACAACCACCAAGTCCAATCTCTAAGGACCAATGAGGAACACTCAAACCTATGAATCTAGGTGAAGATGAACCGCGTACCTATGTGGTACTGTACCTACAATCTCCTGCAACTATGAACCACACATGCATACATATATATATTTAATGAAAGTGTTAGCCCAAGATTAATAACACGAATCAGGAGAACAAATAAACTTACATAAGAGTCGATGTGAAAGCACATTAACAGGTATGCACAATAATCATAATATCTTACTATAACATTACATCATGGTAAATTAACCAAGGTCAAACCGATATTAGAATCTGATTAGGGCAGGGGTACTACATCCTCCCCCCCTAGGTTCCGACTTAATCCTAGAAGTCGTAAGGCTAGACAGAAAACATGCAGCACACATTAGTCCTAAAACTCACTTAACAAATTTCAATTTGTACATATGAATCCTTTCACAAATAGTTGAAACATAATTGCTAAATCCTCTACCAAAGCCATTATCCATTGGCAAGATACATCTAAATCCATACATTTCTTAAAACATGCTAGGAACTATCTACAATCACAGCAGAGAAACAAGAATTTTCTTCCTTTCATCACACCAAATTAAAGCATTAATAGAGGTAAACAACAATTGTCATACTCATCTACCAAATACAACAAGAAAACATGCCATCATGATCAATTTCTTTTACCAATCCATCCTCATCATAAAATTTTATCGCATAGAACTAGCTTCAAATATCAAATTCTACAACCAAGTTAACTTTCATAAAAATAAGAGCAACATATAGAACACAATTGCTTACACTTGCAAGGCATATAAAAACCTTTCCAAAGACTATGTCCCATAACATAGTGACAAGATAACACAATTTACTCCATGATTACACATAATAACCATCCACATAACTGGAATGTACAACTCAAAAGGCCACAAGTGAGAATGTCTAAAGCTCGATCAAAGATAACATGCACGATCAGCATCTCTATGCTTGATCTCAGAATAAAAAACATGATCATAAATATCCAACATCTCACTCAAGGGCTTGATGGTGCTAGGGCACGCCATAGCGGTGTTACCTTCCATACAAGACCCTTGTGAACATCCCTTGTTGTGTAAGGTGGTTAGCTTCCAAGAGATAGTCACCACACATAGGTAGGTAGCGGATCCTAGCTGTATCACAACCTCACATACCCCCATCCTCAAGGTTCCCTACATCTACTTCCTTGTATACACTCAACCAAGATCATCTCATACGTCCTTGGAGAGGAATTCACATTTCAACACAAGACCAGCATACGAAAACAATAAGGATAAACCAATTTAGCCACCAAAATATAGATGAATAAAGATAATAAATCATCAATTCCAACAATAAGGCAAGAAAATAATCCAGAATTTGCAACACCAAATCAAGTAAGAAAAAGATCGCAAGATCGTGGCTAAACCTTCAAAGTTCAAGTAGAATAAATTTCTGGTCCACAAAGAAATAAATAAGAATATCATAATTGCACATAACATCACTATGTGACTAGCATCTAGCCACCAATGAGGAAGGAAGGAACAATCGTCTAGCTATCGCAGTAGCTCATCATGTGGTGTGGCCTAGTCACACATCCACATGACATGGCAGTGTGCACCTCGACATCACCCCGCATCACGTCGTCATGCGGCATGGCAATACTCCAAGTGTAGAATACACGCAATGGATGTATCCCGCATGGTAGTGTACCTCATGGAAAAAGGCATGTGCAGGTCACATCCTGCATAGCGACGTACCTCTCAGGATACTCATCGTAAGCCAGCGGTGCACATGGCTAAGGTCCACCCACATGTCTACCAACGCCTGCTATTTGGCAGCTCATATGGAAATAATCTACCTTTCATGAAGACAAGGCAAAAAGATCCTCCAAGATACACCATCACTATGCTCAAGAACTACCATCAAAATGCTCAAATAAAAGAGAGGAATAGGTCAACACACATAAACCTTATAAATTGGTTCATCAAAAGGGAAATTATTGAGTACACCTTTAATATAGTTTCATTATTTAACTATATTTTTCCTCGAAATAGAGAAGCTAAAGTTGCTTCGTGCCAACATTACTTGTACGTCGATCCATACTATTCAAGGAACGGTGACTTCTAATACTACCCCTTAACATACTGAATTACCAACAACTCGAGGTTTGGTACTCAGCAGGGTAATAGATAAGCAACATCACATAAACAGTATGGTTTCCCATACTCATAAGTAAACATATCCTCCATGGTTGATTACTTCACCATCCCATGGGCACATATAGCAAGCACTGCCTTCTTACAATACACAAAGAAAGCACCAGTACTAGTTTGTTCACATTTACGGGGAGTACTTTTCAGTACACTATCATCTACTCAAGGAAGGTTTTAATTATGCTTCCCACATGAATAACTAAATAAAATTATTCTAGATACAATTACTCTATTACTTACAATACAAAATTACATAAGGAAGTAATGTCATTCCTATATCTTTCACTAATACCACTAAGCATTCATATTCACATTACTAAACATGCAAATTTTCTTTCTGAAGCTTAAGACTTCCATCTTTCAATATGAAGCCAAAATTCAAAAATATAATTTTATATGCTTTATAAACATTCTATTTAAATCAATGCACTCTCTAGTAGCATTTCTAAAAATCTTATAATCTAGGTAAAGAGAGGGGAAAGAGAGTTTGATAGTCAAACCATTTCTTACATAAGCACAAGATTAACAAGATCGCACAACATTATAAAATTTCACACTATAAGCCTGTCATCTTAATTGAACGGTTTTCATTTCACTACCGTTTAGAAGAATGCCAATTGGTCTACATGACATCTCCAAATATTATGGTTGCAACATAATGTCCTATTTTTCCAAACAACATAGATCAAGACAGACAATCTTTTCAATAATACAAGACCTCTTGCAAACACTCACTACTCTTAATAAATACGAAACATATCATAATCTGCAACCTTTCATCAAAAATCAAAATATGATAAGGAGGTAAATGAGGAAATGTCAACTAAATAATACATAATAATGCATGCACATCAAACAAGCTCTTCTTTTGCACTTTCTATTCATACTAAGGCAATTACATATATCCAAAAGCAAGTTCAATATAGCATTGTTAAAATAGGTCCTCAATTGAATCGGTATTATGAAACACATAAGACAATCTTTCATGGAACACGTCAACACACTCTCAGCCACTATAACATGTTCCCTTTTTATAAATATTTTACAAATAAGACAGTTTCACATAACCACTATTCAAACATTAATGCACATTACTTAAAATAGAAATTCCATTATGCTACTCCTACAATACACATGGAGAATTCTTTACAAAAGCATACAATTTTCCTCCCAATAACCATTATGATCTTTTAAACCCATAGCTCTCTTATTATCTAGAAGCACAAAAGAATCGTTAGGCTCACACATGGGATCAAGAAGTCACAACCTTTCTCTTCCAATAAGAAAACTCACATAGCTGATAAACACACATATAACAACCATTTTAATTTCTATATAGAAATAGGAGGACGGGTGATACTCATTCAATTCACTACATAATAAGCATTAAAAATCTACCATACAAGTCCTTCAAGTTAACAACACCAAGCTAGATCATAATCTTAATGCAAGCACATTTAATACTTTCATATCCATAACAACACTGACCAACCCAATGGATTAGTCAAAAGAGTACAACAATCAATAAGGAAGGTACATACGACTCTCTTTAAGAATAAGAGTAATCATAGAACAAGATATCAATAAGAAAACAAAGCACATAGAATCACTCAAAAGCACCAACATCAGGAAGGTGAAAGCAAGGTGCGAACACACATGTTACACACAATTAAAGTTTACTCGAACGAATACGCAAAAGAACATAACACAAGTCCTTAAGATCTTCAAGATCCTATGCCTCAGTCACATGCATACAAAAGGAGGACAAGCATAACATATAAGGTCTATACACCTCACACCAACAAAGGGCACAAGCGATACCAGAGATCCCAGTGTTTGCAACATGGGCTTTGATACCAAATGTAATGCCCTGCCAGGAAACCCCGAAGGGATAAAGCTAAAACACAATAATAGAGTGCAAATATTTATTTTATTTTTTTAAATTAAACACAACATAATGATACAAAGAGTTATCATAAGCTCAGATAACACAGCAGAAGGCTTAAATAACACCTAAAGAGTTTGCCAAACTGATTACTTAATTCAACACTTAACTCAACTCATGTTAATTAATCCAATTAAGTTGATTAACTTATTGACATGATAATACTTTAAACAAGGATAATTTTGTTCGATAAGTTAAAATTATAGATAACATGATTAAGTTCATCCATTAAGGTTAAAAATATAGATAACATGATTAACTTCATCCAATACAATTTAACCATACATTGCATTCAAATTTTCATTAAAACATAAGTCATGCATCTAATTTCATTACATACTTTAATTTCATTTTAAACTAATGAATACTTTCCATGCATAATTTAATTGCATTAGCAACAACCGAATACATTCCATTATTCAAATCTACATTCTTCATGATCCAAATTACTGCATTTAATAAGATGACTACATACATGCATTTAAGATTAACTTCATCTAATCCACATTATACATTATAACCATAATTTCATCCATACATGCTAAATTAAAAAGGAAATAGAAGAACATAAACACCACATAACACCAAACTGATATCAAATTTCACCCCTAGTGGGCTACATCTCCGGGTCTGCTCAACTACAAGACCCCTCTGATAAAATAATAGGGTGAACAATACAAAAGGTTCACATCATTTACATCCTACCATCAAGGCGTACATAAACCAATAATACATACGACCACATCGGTCCAATAGATACATGAATGATTCCTGAATAGGAAAAGGATCCAACTGATCATGATAAGAAACAATCTCAAAAGAACAACTGGAGCACCCGTGAAACCAAGTCTTCGCAACACATTATAAGAAACCGATGGTCTAACATTAATATTAGGTTCTCACAAGGGCATAAACAACAAGGCATGACCCCAAAATAGTGCTCCTATCAAAGACAACACAACAACACACTAGCAAGCATAAGGGACAAGTGTCATCACATAACTTGGTATGGTTACCATGGTAGGTCTTTATAGGTTTCATCCCCATCTACTAGGTTACCCTAGCAACCTATCCCAAACCTCTAGCCCATCCAAGTCTCATGTGGACCCAACACAACCTTTCGTGAAGATAAGGTTGATGGTTTGCCATTTCAGGCCTTCTCATTCCATGTCGAGTCTATACTAGCACTCATCCCATGCGTGAAGCACAATTATCTTACTTAGTTTTTTCAATAACTAAACTCTCTAATGTGCTATTAGGTTATCACTTATTTAGACACACTTTCAATGGGTTACCCAGCAACCACTTTGGGCGTGGCCCCACTCGAAAGCCACTTTCCCATATGACACTAGACCATAAACAAATGAAACTCCTAAACCAAGGAATACACCAGCACAAGATTACGGAGTTCAATACGGTAGGAATACCCACTTGATCAAACAAGTCTTCATACGAGGTGCACTGACTGACAGTACTTTGACTAGAGACATGACCAGCTATGGTCAACCACATACCAACATATCAACACTCGCATAAAGGACATGACTGGATACAACACCATCACATGAAAACAGTAAATACTCGAGATCAAGGACATAAGCAGGTACCCAAATCAACATACAAAAATATCTAACAATCACAATCAAGGACTTGTCATTTCTTAATCAAATGCGAATACAAGAAATTAAACATGCATAGGAATAAATCAGAAATGACAATCTTCGTCCATATTGTTTACACACAACAATCGATCCAGTTTTCTAATTGATCTAATTTTGATTGCAATGTGTCTGCCTTGTCTAGGTGCACGTCGTTCATGGTTTACTCACTCACTAAAGTTCGTTTTGCATCATAAAACAAAATAAATACATCATCATGAGTTTTCAAACCAAATTCACATGAATATAATTAAATAAATATTAATCAACTAAAATATGATATTTATTCTTCAAAATAAAACATCATTCTCATACTAGTTCGAAAACAATTTATCAAAATTCATCTTTTCCAGAACCAAGTTACACTTTTCAGATTAAGGAAATATACATTAAAAGAAACCAAAAATAGATAAACATTTCCCAAATTAACAAAATATTTCCTTTTGTATATTTAAACAAATATAGAATCCTAAGATATTAATTAGTATATATATCTCTAACTATATATAGCTTAATTAATAAATTCATAAATTAAGAAAAATTAATATATATTTAAAATATACATTAATTAATAATGGCAATTAATATGTAATTAATAATGCACATTAGTCTATAAATTATAAAAATTAATATATATTTTATAATATACATTAATTAGTAATTAGCAATTAACATATTATTAATTAAATATATTAATTAAAAAAAATAACCAATCACCAAATATTATTTGTTAAAAAACCTCGAATTAAATAATATTTAAAAAACTTTATTTTAAATAATAATTAATATTATTTAATTTTTTTGTTTAACAAAAAAAAAAAAAAAAAGCAACGATACTGGGGTACCCACGTGGACACCCACATCGGCCCCCTCCTTTTTTCCAAGGGACATTGGCAGCAAATGCTACCATTGGTAGCGCTGCTACCAAATGGTAGCAGGTCGCTACCTTTGGTAGCAGATCGCTACCTTGGTAGGACTGCTACCAACTAGTAGCAGCCGCTACCTCTGGTAGCCTTACTACCTCCCCGCGTGGTGGGGTTTTTCCTGCCACGTGGGGGGATTTATATATTTTTTTATTTTTATTTTTTTAAATATATAAATCCTAGCTCAAACACAATCTCAAACTGAGACTTAAAAACAGTTTTCCAGAAAACCCATGGTTTTCTAAAATTTACATTTTTAGAATAACCAGACCTAGAAAAGGGTAATTTTTTCCAATCAAAAACCATATTTGGCAAACTAAGATAGATTTACACCCATTTATCCAATCCATTCCACCAATCTTGCCCAAAACAAACTAATTTCCCCAAATTAAAACTTAAATCTGAGAACATTCATGGAGTTTTAACAAAGTTTTATTGGGAGCAACCAAAATTTTAATCTGGAGGTTTGGTAAGAAATCAAGGAGGGTTTTAACTGGAGGTTTAATTACCACTCTTCCATTTTCCCCAAAATATATGAGATTTCCGACATTCACATCCAGATTTCTTCAAAATCCAAAATAATTTTTATTAAACAAAGAAACCCAAGAAGTAAACAAGAATCCTACATTATTTAGCATTCTTGGAAAATGATTTGATGAAGAGCCCAACCTGCAAGCTCAAGAAAATCCTCCTTTCTCCAAATTCCCAAAAATTTTCCGTCCAAAAATATCTCTCCAAAAATAATCCTCCAAAAATATTTTCTCAAAACTAGGTTAAATGGAAGAATGTTTGACCAAAATTCTCATTTTTAGATTTAAAATACTTTTTTAAAATAAAATGAAAAATCATTCTTTTCAACAAATCAAATATACTAAACTTGCTTTTCTTTTAAAAAAAAATGATTTTCTCAATTAATTGAAATTAACCTTTCTATTTCCAAAATGCCAAAGAATGATTATCCTTCTCCACCAAAACATACATTATCCTTCTCCAAAAAGACTTTAGAAGACTAGATTATTGGTCAATTGATAACAAAGGCTATCTTAAAAAGACTAAATTATAGACAATCTAAAAAGTGCTTTACCACCTTTTTTGCGACTGGGGACGCAAGAGAATCTATATGCTATATCTCAGGAAATACATGGTTTCTGAACAAAGCTTATATTTACTTTTTAATATAAAGTTGAAATTATATTGATATAAAAAGTGTAGAAAATGCCTTCCTAATGTCAATTTCTTAGAGAAGTGAAGCAGATGAGGGTAAATTATTTCTATTTTGAATAAAATTTAATCTTTCCTTTCAAAATGCATAAACTAAATAAATTCATCATTTAGAATTAACCATTTAATCGAACTTGCTACAAACATGAATAGAGCAATTCTAATTAATGATTAATCGCACAAAGGGGTCCTATTTAATTTAGTCCCTTAAATACTAATGTGTAAAAGAACACATTAAATCAAATTAAATACTTAGGATTAAATACTCAATTTTACCACACGCAACCCAAGAAAGCCAACCAGATACACGACCCACGTACCCAACCAAAAGGGAAACTAACGGATGACAGACGACACTCACTTGAGCATGACTAGGGTAAAATGAGGGTCTTACGACCACCAAATCCAATCTCTAAGGACCAATGAGGAACACTCAAACCTACTAATACAGGTGGAGATGAACCTCGTACCTATGCGGTATTGTACCTGCAATCTCCTGCAACCATGAACCACACATGCATACATATATATTTTTTTAATGAAAGTGTTAGCCCGAGATTAATAACACGAATCAGGAGAACAAATAAAGTTACATAAGAATCGATGCAAAAGCACATTAACAGGTATGCACAATAATCATAATATTTGACTATAACATTACCTCATGGTAAATTAACCAAGGTCAAACCGAGATTAGAATCTGATTAGGGCAGGGGTACTACATCATGCATATCTATTATATAATTATAATAATGAAAAAATTAAATACCTTACACCTTTCCCTTCATTTTAGGCTCACTTTGACCTAGTTTTTCCTTGTGTAATGACAAATGTACTCATTCCTAGGAACTGGCACTAATCCTTGGTTTTATCCATTCTTAACACAAAGTCAAATTTGTAATTGTGTAAATGACCTAAGTTGGTTGTGCACTTTGTGAAAATGGACCCCAAAAGTTTTTAATTTAAAAATTCAAATTTAAGATCAATCTAACCTTTCCAATTAGTCATTATGTACTAAGTTAAAGTACAAACCATTCATTTGTGACATTTGAGTTATAGTTAAGGATTAGCCCTAGTTCATTTTAATTATCCTAAAGGAATCAATTGATAGGAGTGATTAAGATGCATTCATGTATACAACCGGAGCATTTGATAATATTTTACCAATTTGCATCAACATTTATGACATGTATTGCATGTTTGCTTCTTGTATTTAATTGTTTACAACAATTGATGACTTTATAGCTTAAGAGTTTGACCAAAGGGAGACATATTCATTGTCATCGACAAACTCTTGACCACATAGTCTTTTACAAATAAATAGTTATAACACTTAAGGTGAATTGAAGATTAACATTCAAATATTTAAAAAGATCAAATCCACGCATCTAGATAAGATTCACACTTAAGAAAGATGGATACATAGTTCTATAAGTGGCCCTTTGTGTTATACGATAATTTTCTAGATCTAAAGCATTCATATGGTCATTCCTAATTATTTTGCATATTGAGGAATCATTTTCAACCATTCATCACATCATATTATTCCAGCTAAGTATTATTTTCTATTTATTTAAATTTTATATTTATTCCAACACATTACTCTTAATATTATTATTGATTGGCCATATTAAATCCTATAGTAAATATCTAAATGGTGATTAGTTATGGTGATTAGTTACTTTACCCTAAGTATTTATTTTTAAAGGGATTTTATTATCCCTTTCATTTTGGTGAATTCCTCCACTTCAACTCCTTAAGGTTTATTTCTTTTACTTTTAGATCTAAAAATGGTTATATTTTTTTAGATCCATATCCATGGCTAGCCTTGATTTCTTATCAACCATCTTTGTAGGATTTATTTAGATCAAGATTTATTAATTTACCTAAATATATTTAAAATTTCTAGCTTAAACCCTCATATGGATTCTCATTTTGCTAACTAGAAAATCTCCATTGAAGATAATTGTAATGAACAATTTAATTTTAATCATGATGCACATGTAGATAATCAAGATTTTCCTCTTAATGAATAATTACTTTTCAAGAGCTTGCTAATGCTACTTCATCTTCATAGTTAACTACATATCTTCATTAATTATTGATTGGTACAACATTTGGCATAGAGATTATTTATGGAATTGCAACTATGATTCCTTCTTCTAACTTGTTTATGATGTATATTCCCCTCTTTCCCACCTAGCCTTTTTTGCATTGATCCCTCCTCTTCTCATGCTAGGGTAGCTCCCTTAATTATGTGTACTTTTTGTTTTGTCACTTCTAGTGTGATCTTCACTTCTCGTATCCATTCTTCTAGTGTTCTCATTATCTCTTGTTATACTAGTGCTTACTTGCTTCTAATTCCACTAGTCCAATTATATCTCTTCACCTCCTAGTGTAATCTCTTCATCTCACCTAACAAGAATAAAACCTTCTTTTTTTTACCTTATAGTGTTTCCTTTCATCACTTTATTGCCTAGTTCCCATGTTGGATGTTTGGATGTTTGGTTTTTCTTTGAGTTACATCTTCATACTTAGTTTGAAGGCAAGTCAAAGTGGGGAAAATGTGATGGATAAAATTGTATACCTTTAATGTTTCCTCTTATTTTTGGCTTTATTTCACCTAGTTTTTCCTTATGTAATGGAAAATATATGTCATGTGATTTAACTTTAATTTCACACAGATTAAACTATACCTAATTCTATTTATGTTCATTATTAGACCCTACTACAAATTTATAACTTCATACATTTCACATCCAATGTCAAATCCATAATTTATACAAATGGCTAGTCAATTATTTGATTTGTAAAAATGGCCCCTAGATATTTAGGTTTTTAAATTAATTTTAAGAATGACCTAATCCTTCCAATTATTTAAATCATGTGCTAACTCAAAATATGGACTATTTCACTTGTGCCCATTAATTTTTTATCTAAGGACTATCTCTACTGGCGTTTTGATGATCTTAGAGAAATCATCCAACATGAGTTAATATACATTCATTAATATAAATAGAGAATTTATTAATGCATTGCCTACATGCATCAACATCTAAAGCATATATTGCATATTTTCTTAAATTACCTTCAATCACATCCAAATAATATTGAGTCAATATCCTGGGTGTTTTACCAAGGGAAGATGTATTCCCCATTGTAAACAATTTTTTGATCACCCAGCCAAGTTTTCCTATGCAAACAAATGCAGGCATTTAAAGTTAGTTGAAGTTGAACATTTACAGAATTGTAGAGGTTATATTTACACCTTAACAGATCATATTCACAACTATGCAATTGATCCCATATTTGTGAAAGTGGTCCTTGATGATATAATAATTTTATAATTTCCAAGGCATTCATCTATTCATTCCTATTCTTTTTTCCATATCAAAGAATCAATTTCAACAATTGTCACAACATGCTTACATCAAAGTTCCACCTAATTTTTTTTGTTTTATTATATAAATTTTACACTTATTTTAGCATATTATTCTACACAATTACTAACATTAGCTAGATATTAAATGTTAGGGTAATTACCTAATTATATGGCGATTAATTACTTTAACTTATGACTTTATTTTAGTAATATTTCTTTTTAAAAAAGAAATACCTTAAAATTGAAAAGGTAACTACAATTGAATAACCATCAAAAAAGAATTTATGGACAAGCAAGGTTTACTACTAAATTTAGGTCACGATGATAATGTGTGTGTGTGTGTGTGTTTTATTTTGGTCATTTTCTCCCATATTAAAAGGATTTGAATAGTAACTAAAAATAACATCGTTATCCCATCTAGTTTTTGTTAGAATATTTATTTATGTTACTAATGTAATTCTTTGCACTATACACACTAAAAATGATTGTTAATGTTTACTATCATTACTGGCTACCTATGTGAGATTACTTGATTCTATCTTGGTTCTTATTTTCTATTGGATATGGCACATTCAATTGCATCTTGATCAATCATTACCCTGAGCAGAAAAATATTCTATCAATTAATGGATTTCTCAACATTATTAAAAAATTTGTGATATTCTATAATATAATTATTAAGTTACATGCATCAAAATTTGGTTGAATTAATACCTACATAAGTTTAGTGCTAGAATATACCAAATATTGGAAACATGAGTTGTGTTATGTTGTCATTGATGTCAACCTGTCTTGCATTATCATTGATGTCACTTTGTGTTGCATATGAGTTGCATTGTGTTATAGATGAATTGTCGTGTATATTGGATGTCACCTTGTGTTTTAGATGAGTTGTTGTGTTATATTAGATGTCACTATGTACCTTGTGTTGCAAATGAGTTTTTTTGTTATATTGGATGTCACTATGTACCTTATGTTTCAAATGAGTTGTTGTGGTATATTGGATGTCACCATGTGTTGCAAATGGTGGTTTGATGTTGTTGAATGGTTTGGTAATGATATTGAGTAAGTATGAGGTGTTTCCAAAAGATTGGTGTACTAGAAGGTTCAATATACATGAAACAACTTATTTATGCAGGAAAGAGTTTTTAATGTCTTGGTGGAAGATTGCTTTGGATTACACTAGTATGTGAACAATATGGAATGCAGTTTTGCATATAATGTTTATGATCTATGTATATTGTACTATCAAGTTTACAAGTCTTGTGTTGCTCAGATGGATGAGTTTGTTGTTGTTGTTTCTAATAGTTGAATGTCTGTCAGAACTAGCCAATGAATACTTGGTAGTTTTTTGATATGTCACTTTCTATGATATGTCTTGGAGGACATGTTTATTTGATTTGTACAATGTTCCAATTCAATTTTATAATGATGAATCAATCTAGAAGTGAAGTTATGATGTTCTGAGTTTATTTATGTCAGCTAGTATGGGTTTTGACGAACTGAGGTCATGTGTTCTTTCTAGATCATGCCTTTTTAGTCTGGAAATATTTTGGTGGTTCATTTTTAATGATAATATGGATCTCACCATGTTGTGTGTAGATATACATTATGTTTTGTGCATTAGAGAATGATTTTGAGCCAACTACATTATTTTATCTACACATTTTATTGGTCCTGACCTTAGAGTATGTGTTAGTGTATGCGGCTCATAAGGATTCGGTTGGAAAGAGGTTGTGTGATGATGTGTTCAGGTCCTCTCTATCTCCTAGAGTGGACCGCATTTGGTGTTATAGGTCCAGGTGGTCCAATTTGTGTAATATTGTATATTTTGTATGTGGTCAACCTAGCTTAAGGTTTTAGTGAATTATCTTGTACATATAGGAGTGTGGATGTATGAGTTGAACATGGAATAGATGTTAATTGATGCTAAGTGTATATGACTAATGTGTAAGAATATTTGATTCTGTAGAAATGGGAAAGACAATTGAGAAGGAAGTTGGGATAATATTTGTGATCAGTTATGTTTGCCATGATATTGGTCACTTGATGCAATGGTTCAAGGATAATTTCAAGATCAGAATATCTTATTCATTTCAGTTCATTGATCCTTTGCACCTACTGAAAGAAGGTGTGTTCCTTTTGGTAGTTTGTGCAATCCTTTGTATCTTTCCCTAAGTTTGTGCACCTTAGTCTTGTGAGTCCTTTTAGGAGCAATGAGCTCCTTGGCCTTGAGCCTTGAGCCTAAACATTGTAATCATTTATTCATATTGTGAGTATAATTCTCATCGTGTTTTTTCCCTCTTTAGGGATTTCCATGTAAATTTGGTGTTCATGTGTTTGTTGTGTTATGTGCTTTCATGTTTCACAATTGTAGTATTATGATAATTGTGGTTTAAATTTTAGTATATTAGAAGTGAAGTGTTTTGAGGTCTGGATTGATTCACCCCTCCCCCTCCTTATTCCTATGGTGTGTTCAACACCAAATGCTCAATCAACTAGAAAAAAATTCATATAATTACATTCTTGTTATGGCCTACATACTTTTCCCTACTTTTTTGTCTAACAAAATAGGGTCCCCCTCTTTTGTTTGTTCTTTGTCTCTTGTTTTCTCTCTTTCCTTTTTCTTGCCTTTTCTTGTTTCTCCTTTGTTTTCTTTTATTTTTTTGGTTTTTCTCTAGGGTCTCAGGCCTCAAAGGAACCTTAGTAATCTATTGTAATTTTTATTTGGATCCCACATCCATGGATCTCCCTTTCCCTTCTTGTTGTTGTCACTTGTTGTGTTCTTTGGGATTTGACTCCTAAAGGAACCTTAGATCTTAGTTCTAAGGTTTCCTTTTTCCCCAAGCCAAAATTGTCATCAGTGTTTGTTGTACCTATATTCAGGGCTTTAAATCCCAAAATAACTTTGGGCTCTATCTTGAGTTCTTATCTAGAATGCATCCCCTCTTATGGCCTCTTTTGGCCTTCTCTTTGAAACTTCAAACTCTAGTGGGCCTTATACATTAACTCAATATTTATGCATCAATGACACCTCTAAATAGGTTGTTATTTAAACTTATATTGATTCACTTAGAACCACCATTCATTCCAAAGATCTCATTACAAACCTTAGGAAATCAACATCCTTTAGTGACCAAATATTTCCACATTCCAAGATCAATTGTGCAACTAATTCCTTTGGTGTCTATGTTCCTTGTGTGCCTATGTTCCCCTTGTTATGTTTCTTGCATGTGTGAAAGTTGCTTTCTCTCTGATAACTCAATGATGAACAATAAGTACCAAATCGGTACTGAGAGGGGGGGTGCATTAGTACAATCACAAAAACTTTTCCCAAACCGGTTTGACTGCAAACACTATAAATGTCTGACAGACAGTAACACTGGTCTGAAGCAGAGTACAACCGATAAAGCTAGGAATGACTGTGACAAGCATTAACTGGTTAATCACTTACCTTTCTACTCAACTTAATACTACACTTCCATTTCACCCTTATGCATGAATAGGTAATCTATCATCAGAAATATAATAACAGCTAGCTCAGCATGATTTACCTTCAGACACAAATCACTTAAATCATCACATGAAAAATACTACACCTGACACACAGATTTTTCACGTGGAAACCCAACTAGGAAAAACCACGGTGGGGATGAATACCCACAAGCTGCTTTTGAACTCTTTAGAAGTCCGCTCTGTTAGGAGCCTAGTCTGGTTAAAGATTGTTACAACAGATTCTGCTAGGAACTGATCCTGTTAGAGATCACCCAGTTAAGGGATGGCTAAATACCTGGTTAAGGGTTAAACCCTATTAGAGGTTACCTTGTTAGAGGATTTCAAGAACTCAATGAGTTTGAGTCACCCTATTAAACGATTTACAGCAAGCTGGTTAAAGCTACCCGGTTAGGGGATTTTCCAACTATTGAAGTGGTTAAAGATCAACAGGTATTACAATGATCTGATAATAGCACTCAATACCTAATGCAGATCCACTTAAGTTCCTTCCTTCTGCACACACACTATGTAGGAATCAATCCTCTTATCTCATCGGGTCTGGCAAGAATCACGTATCTCTGCACTTAGATACACACACACACCATTTGCCAACAACCTCAGTATGAAACACAACATCGACCTTATAGGAAATAGATAGGTCGGTAGCATAAACCCTAAACCCTAAACATTTAGGTTAAGAAATTTAGGCGGTTCAATCCTGGCCATTGAACACTTTGCATTTGAATACAATGGTCTTGAACAGATCTCAGGATATTCTCCATCATTTGTTCTTCATCGTTTCATGGAGGTGATAACTCATCACGCATTCTCCACCGTTTATAAAGACTTTGCTCATTCCCAAGGCAGATAGGATCAATCTCCTTCATGCAAGATCCTTCACATGCACAAGGCTGACGTGGAAACATGATCTGATCTTGATTACAATGCTAGCTCATCACACAATGTCATCAGTTGAATCACACAAGCTTAGAACACTTCAACCGGAAACCCTTAAGCTAAGACTACCAATCTATAGTCATACCATATTAAGCCTTACTAGGAAACATTCCATATGCCGGTTCACATTCCATCATACCGATTCACTTGGACAAACATGCCACTTCACCTATTTCTCATATACCGGTTCTCTTTGCCAGCTACTTAGTTTCAATATACCTGTTCACTTCTTTGCACATATACCAGCTCACCACATTATACCGGTTCACTTTTCAGCATATTGTCGGTTCACTCTCCTGTATATTGACGTCAATGACAATATAATATTATCATGTCAACATACTATGCACAAACACCAACACTCTCTACTCTTTCCTTTCATGTTTTTCTTGTCTTTCTTGGTTTTGATGTGTTCTTGTTGCTTCCTTTTTTTTTTTCCTCTAGTTTTGGTTAGTTTTGTTTTTTTCTTTGCATAGGGTTTCCTGCTTTTCTAGATTAGGAATAAACAAATCCCCTTGGGGAGACTCAAAGAATAGACCCATGTTATTTAGTTGTGCCCTAAATTTGATCTTGAACCCAAACATATGAATTGTTTTCTTGATGAGATCCTCAAAATCATGATTCCTCAATTGGGAATTCAAACCCCTCAAATCACTTGGTCATTCCCTAGATAGATTATATTGTAAAATTAGCCTTTAGGGTTTGGAACTTGTTCTTTTCAAAATGGTGTATCTAAATAACCCTAGCAAATTTTCCCTATGTACCCAAAACTTTGTCTCAACTCGATCAAATTTTGTTGTGTTTGAAATATCCTTACACTGAGACCCCTGGGTCCTAAGTATTTTAATAAATTTAACACATCAATTCTAAAATCTTTCAGGATCACACTCTTAAGATTCACAACAAGTTTTAAAAACACCTTTGCTTTGGGAATCCATCTCCCATAGAATTGATCATATCATTTTAATTAGTGTCTCAAAACCTCACATTCCAAACCCACCAAAGACCTTAATAAACCTTCAATACTTCATCAAGTTTAGTCCACCATTCACTTTAGAAATTTGAACCTCAAAGAAATTAGGGAATAATAAAGAAAATGAATCTAACCCAATGGTTTCCTTGTATAAATGCCTTTAATAGAAGATTTTGAACCCTAATGAGACCTAAGAGCTAAAGACCTCATATGTTCCAAACTCCTAAAACCTCAAAGTCTGCAGCCAACCAAATAATAAGCATACAGTTTAAGACCTCGAAAACCCTGGCCCTTTAAAAAATAATCCCTTATGTTTGTGAACTCCCAAACCTCGAAGTCTACGATAAGAGTTTAAGTATCTTCTTTCGGATTTTGGGACTTAAAAGAATAAAAAGACCAAATCAAACAAATATAAATTTTACCAAAACCCCACTTTCCAGGGTACCCATTTGCAATAATGAGTGTTTTCCTTGAGACTTCAACACAAAACGGATCAAGACACTTGAAACTTTGAAAACTTATAATTTGCAAGGATTTGATCCCTAGATCCCAAAAGTTTAGTGATAGACTATTAATTATGGGATGTCGACCCCCAGATGGATGAATGAACATAATCTTAAAAATCACCATCCTCTCAATTTCCATATCTCCAAAGCGTCCAGCTCTCCAAAACTCAAAATATCAAAATATCAAAAACTTTGAGGAATGATAAAGATTAATTAAAAGAATGGTTTCAAGGATTTATTTTAAGTTATTAATAATGTCTTTTGGCCTTGCAAGTATATCAAATGTCTCGCAAAGAGGCTAAAAATGCATGAACAAGCCATAGGAAGACCAAAGTTGAACTCAAGCTAGAAAATCCACCTATCACAATGAATTACTTGTACCAAGGAATTGTAACTCTATCAAAATATGAAACTGAAGTTAAATGGATTACGAATACTAATATAGGCCACATTGACTTGGAAGCTATGAAAAATAAGGTATTCCACTTTGGGAAAACTAACAAATATAAGAAGATAGAGAACTTGAGATTGGTTCATGCTATCATATTTTCTCATGTAGTACAAAGCCCCAAGTTGATAATGACCATTGCACAAAACTAAAATTAGACGAATAGGCAGTGTACAAAAGATAAAGACAATGCGATAGTGGACCTTTCTCTAGATATGGTGGAACAAACTTTTGAACTTCTACGATATGACACCATCCTCCACACCAATGAAAGGGAAGCTTCAAAGGACTATGAGAGGAATATGGAGAATCACAAAGATCATATAAATAGGATATGGTTGAAAGAAGAAAGGAATTTTGTAGCCAAAGTTTTGGATAATATTCATAGGTCAGATTTCAAGGATGCAGTGGAAAATTCAATAATGCTTAGTAGGAATTTTGGTAAAGAAGACTCTAGGAATAATTATTCCTAGATGTACTATTATATTGTTATCATTTTTAAAGGTGATTATTTCTTGGATTCACTCAACTTAATTTAAGATTGCATTTATGAATAGCTATGCAAAGTAATGACATGTAATGCCCACCAAAATACCCTAGAGATATACACTAACTATCATGGAAAAAAGAGATAACAATTTTTTTTTTAAACATCTATACATGCATCCAATACAATAACTTCTCATATAAAATAAAAATCATTATCTTAGTAGTATTAAATCAATATGAACATGAATACCGATAAGATATGCAAGCAGAATTAAACACAACTTCAACAATAACACCTAGCTTCCCTAGGGTAAATCTACGCCATTACTTAAGCTAAACACTTAAAAATTCCAAAACATGATAACATATTTACTTTCATAATCCAAATGCAGTCTAACTTACTATCATTAATTCCTTTCACACAATCACATAAAGTTCATTACTCTAACCTAGAATGATTACATCTATTTATGAATACTCAACCATCCCTTGAGGTTCATTTTAAAGCACCAATACCAAATGTTCCTAATCCCAACCATTCATTTCTTTTAGCAGAAATTAACCATTTCAATACCAATTACTACATTATTAAACCATAGCAATATGAACTAATCACATCATCACAAGCATAGATACATGAATATCCATTATTCTCATTATTAATCATTCTCAAAATACACATGATGCATCATTTTCCAATAACATCCACTAGATACATGTATACAATGTATTTTACAACAATGAGAATTGTCCTCAAATACAATTACATATACATATCAAATGAATCAAGTACAATAATCTGCTACTAATATCCATCCATGAACCAAAGAGATAAGAGAGATCCACATCCATGCAAGACATCCAAGAAAAGCATCCACTGAAGAATATCCCAATGGAAGAAAGGCACCAACCACTTGACCATGTGGAACCAAATGAACCACCCCCCATGCTAGGAGATGACAAAAGATCCCACACATATTCTAGATCTAAGATGATACCTAAAAACCAAAGAGGAAACAACACTAACACAAACCAAGGAAAACATACCAAACAACCAAGAAACCTCCAGAGGTGACTCAACAACAAGACATAAGGAAGTAGGACCAACATGTAGGGAAAGAGTGTCATCACATTATACCAAATAGGATACACATGCAGAACCATCTCAACCTTTGAGGAAATCAAGGTAGTACAGTTTACCCGATTACTAGATCTACCACCTCACTCTAGTCTCTGATCCATGAGATGGGTATTACAAAACAAATTTATTATCTTGCTTAGATGATTTACTCTACCCAATCCACCTAATATTAATTATTATGTTATCACTTATCAATTACAATGGAAAACTTCCAATGAGCTATCCAAACAGTCTAGACCCTGACTCTATTACTCAATAATCCTAGCAGTCTATTCCTCGTGACCTCAGCGGACTCATGGAAGCCCACTCCCCTTAATCATGCACCTAGGCCTCAAAAACACATGAAATCAAAACAAGAAGGCTCACAAAACACAATCTGGCTAACCAAGATAAAGTTTCATCAATGCACAAGGAGCCAACAACATATATCACATAAGTCACATAGACCACACAACATCATAAAAAAAAAGAAACCATTAACATAGAAAGGTACTAGTCCTCTTGCAACAATACAAATGATCAAATAACACATCAAAAGATTACTTCGGACATCCAACAGCACTCAGAAAACATAACACGACCTCTGGACAGTTACCTAAGATAAACTAAGAACCCAAAAATCCAAATTGAAAACTCAAAGGTTCGTAAAACTGACTCAGAAGGGTTAAATAACTAGATTTGCGCATTTGTTTCGTAGGTTAGTGCATATACCTAAATGTACAACGCATTTGTTGAGTTTTGCAGTGCATATACCAAGACCTAGGGTGCATTCATCATGTTTCAATGCATTTGAATCTTTCTGCAACGCATATGTAGCACTGAACAACGCATTTGACCAATTATACAGTGCATATACATAATGAAATAGTGCATATACATAATGAAATAGCCCATACGTGGTTTTAGCACAAACACTCAAAAAACTTAGATGGAAACAATAAACTTACAGGAATAGAATAAAATCATACAAGTAATGAAAATTCACAAATGAAAGCTCAAAAGAGACACCCAGATCATAGGATTTGAATGATATAAACAAAATGCCAAACCATAAGCCATAGTAACAGATTTCTCAAAAATGGTCAACACAGCATCCGTGAAAACAAAACTCAGAAAGAATTAGACAATAGTAAATCCCCTTCCCAACTATAGTTTAACTATACAATAATGTCTTAAATTAAATTATATAAACTATGCAAAATATATAAATGAATTATTTTTCCCCAAGGTCCCGAGAATACACAAAGAAGACAATCTTTTCAAATCTGAAAAATGCAAAACAAAGAAATCCTCCGACCTAGTGAAAGTTGAAAGTGAAAAGATGAATTTGTTGAAGAAGAACCAAGAAGCCCACAATCCAAACTTCTCCAAGTAATCCAAATCCAATTCGCAGAAAAATACTTCTCGAGCCAACCCCCGTGAAATCTCAAGAAAGCGATTAAATGGAAAACTAGACCAAAACCATAAAATATGTCGACCAATAAAAATAATAGCAAAAATAATATTTCTTACCAACCCGTAACAAAATCCAAGGTAGAAATAAATAAAATAAAAGTTAATTTACTTACCCAATAACTCAACCAATCACACGAAAGGGTAGGTAGAATAATATTTAATCAACCCATCTTAAAAACCAAGGTAAAAATAATAAGATATTATTTAATTAACTTACCCAATAATTTAGCCAATAGAATAAGAGGGTAAGTAGAAAGAATATATTAATCACCCCAAAGTGTAAAAAGAGAAATAATAATAATACTCAAGGGCACAATTAACTATAAAAGCCCATCAACAAAATAGTTGAGGGTGTACATGTTAGGCCCAATATGGAAAGCTAATATACTGAGAGGGGAGGGGTGAATCAGTACTCCAAAACTTTTCTTTGATAATAACCTTATTGTTATGCATAAACAGAATAGTGCAGTAACATAAAATAAAACTAAAATCAACAAACAACAATAATACATGATTCACTCCATAGCACATATATTTTGGTCACGCAGAAACTCTTGGTTAGAGAGAAAAACTGTGGTGGGGATGGCACCCACAACTTCACTACTACAATAATAAAGAATGCTCGGTTAGAGCTACATTTAGCTATTTCTGATAGCTTACCCTGTTAGGAGTATCAAGATCAGTTAGATCTACCTTACTAAAGGATTTTACAACACTATATAAATGTTGCACCGGGTTAAAGGATTTACAATTTATAGACTTGGTTAGAGTCTTTTACCCTGTAAAAGGTTTCTCTTACAACTTCAAAATATTACAATAAAATCATTACAAATGTCCGCATCTTTACATCTGAAATGTTATAGCAGATTCTATGTGCTCAGAATAAGATTACCTAGCTTGTAGCATACCTCGGTAACCCATATTGTAACTCGGTAAACCCTTCTGTTTACTCTGTTCTTCGACTGTTCACTAATAACCTTCTCGGTGACCTCTCTATGTCTCTGTAACAGTCTTCTTTCATGCATACACACACATATCTCACATCTCTTATATATCTCTCTTTGTCTAACCCTAAAATCATGTTGTATAAATAGATCTCTTACAGCGGTGATCTAATTCATTGCTTCGATCTTACAAAAAGATTCCTTGAATGAATAACTAAACAAAATATTTCATTGGTTAGATTGACCTTGTAATCATACACAATCTCCTAGTACAATTTCCAATGCAAAAATGGTTAGATGTGCCTCGATCTTGTAACACGTTTTCATGCGCATGTCCAGGTTCAATGTATCTGGTAAAACATTTCACTCGGTGAATATCAACTCAGTGAGTTAACTTTACTGCTCGGTAGCCATGAAACATTACTCGGTAAATAGCTCGGTGAATACTACGTTTTGTGACTGCTTTCTTCTGTAACCGACTAGACTATTCATACCGACTTCTCTATGTGTACCGACTGCATGATTCGGTAATACTAACCGATTAGAATATATAGTATGACTTTGGATATGAAACTAATGGCAATTTGATAAGTAGTAACAGTACAAACAAGTACCCAATGATCATAAATCAATAAATACTTAATCAATAATATAAAATCACCTATTAAATATAAACCCCAATAAATAAATAAATAAACCAAGGCTATAATAGCCACAATAATAAATCAAAGGCTATTTATATAAATAAATACTCTAATTAATAATAAAGCATTTTCTTACTAAATGATAATATTAATTCCAAATTAATAACATGATATAAAATCATTTATCTAGTATTACTCCTCAATTAATTATTTATCGTATTATTACCAACTATATATATTTATTTTATTATAAACTATATAAGTCTATTAATTTAATTTAACATTATTAAACTATATAACTTAATTAATTAATTATTAATAATTAAACCAAACAATAAACACAATACGCCACGCAAGATAATAAAGGGCAACTCAAGATATCACTCAACACTAAACAATAACTCACACAAAGACTGAAAAGGGTAATCAATCTTAAACCTAGAGTGTAGAATGGGTTTTCATGTCATCTCTGATCAACTTGCCATTGGGATAAGACACACTCAGACCTGTGAAGCCAGGTGGAATCGATGTCTGATACCTACAAATCCTGCATTCACAAATCTATAATACAACATATACAATATATCATATAGGCAAGTGATAGAGAATCGCAATGGCACATCCTACTCGCAATGAGTTATGTGTCATCGTCCCTATCACAAAGAAAGTAAAAGACACTCGCAAACAATCAAACAATATCATAATCAATCTCACATCATGAACTAGGGTTAGTATATCATAAAATACCATCAAATCAACATTAAGTAGACTAAGCTATAACAAAGAGATCTATTGTTGTACAAAAGAGCTAGATGGCTTAAGGAGAGGCACTACATGACAACTAAGAATTTCTTTATGACTTCTTATGGTATATGGATGATGGCAAGGATAGGTGTTTTTCTTAGTTTAGAAACTCAGGGAAGCAAAGGAGAATGCCCAAGAATCCTCAAGGTGTGGGATCACTCTACACAACTACCCTTGAAACAATCAGAGAAACATTTCAAAAGGGTAAATGATGCCTTCATCTATGCAACAATCAAAAGATTGGCAGGGCGTGTAGGAAGCTCATTGCAACTCAAAGAACTTATTTTATCAAAAACCATAGGTCAACTTACATAAGGCGCAGTGGCTTCCACCAAGAGCCAGCTACTTCATTGATGTTGTAATGATAGAGTGGTTCTTTTGGAGTTTATAGGACATTGCAGAGGTCCAAGCCCTCCTAACCTCAAAACACAAGCCAGGGGTGAAATTCCCTTTCAAACTAGGTTTCTATGAATGCACTAATATGGAAGTAGCACGAACTACATTTCATGAGCTTTAAGCTATGAAATTAGGCTAGTATGAGGAAAGAAAGAACTATGATCCCATGGGAAAGTTGAAGTCCCTAATGCCAAATTCTTTGCCAAATCATCAAATTGGATTAGAAGATATCTGGGTCAATTTACAAGATAATTTTGATGTGAGGAAAATAATTTATTCAAATCTAACTATATTTCAAATGAAAGCCTTTGGCATTAAAGAGGATATCCCAAACAATTTTTTAAATAATGAGGAAGTTGTTAGGAACTGGGAAGGACAACTGAGAGGGGGGGTTGAATCAGTTGTGAACCAGTTGTCAATAAATTACAACTCAAAACCAATTAATCCAACTTGAAACTTAGTGTCGATAAAACAAACTACAATGCCAGTAAAATAGATTAACAGTTATAGCAGTACCGATATAACTTAATGCATGAAACAGAAAGAGAAACAACATCCACAACACATGACACAGAGATTTTGACGTGGAAACCCTATAAGGGGAAAAACCACGGTGGGAAACCTTACCCACAATCAAATGATACTACTACATATAGTAATTTTATACAAATGGGGTTTGCACATGCAGAAAGGCCAACCGCCTAGAGCTCATTGCTCAATCACAAAATAGGAGTCACGCTGACTAGAATTGGATGGTTAAATCCAATAACAATGTATTACTTCATAATAGCATCTGCAATGTTGGATTCAGTACTGGTTTAAGCTCTGACCATGAGTGCCAAACACCTTCATAACCTTTCTTCAACCTTCAGATAATGTCTGTGTGATTCGCACAAGGATCTTCTTATTTTCGCTCTTCAATGATCTTCAATATTCATACACACTCATAATGATGATCTTCAGTAAGATCTTACAATCATTTATACAGAACCTAAGACCAAATGTTAAGGTCAGCTCACTAAAGATATTACAATTAAATCAATTACAAATAAGTATTGATGTGATACAATATGTTAGCTCAATACATTTACATATTATCCAATCAATAAACCATTTCCAAACATGTCATGTTGATCTGGAATAGATATCTTGTACCGATCCATAACCTAGACTTATCTACCGGTAAAGGCAAATATGTGAACTCGATTACACCAATAATAAAAACACCAAATCCAAACATCCAATCCATGTCTTCAACATAACCAAATGATCTCTAGATGATAACAAGTCATCATTACTGTCAGAGAACAATATAACCTGTCGGTGAAGCATATACTGGTGACTGTGAATAAGCCAATATCCATGTCGGGACCATAATGTGTCAGTTCAATAATAAACCAATATAACCAGAGTAACAAAACAAAAATGTAGACCTCTAAAAGGATAAGTGTTGACATCAATGACAAAGTCATCCATAATACCAACAATCTCCCCCTTTGGCATTGATGGCAACACTAGATGGAAAAATATCTAAGTGCCAAAAATAGAATGCCAAAAACCAATAAACCAACAATCTCCCAGAATAGATCAATACAAAGTTCTATGCCAAAACAAAAAATACATCTCTCCCCAAAGTACAGAGTTTTCCATAGATATCTCTTCCCCTTTGACATCAAATGCCAAAGCAATTAAGAATAAAACATATCATACAACTAACTACTCCCCCTGAGCAGTAGCTCTCCTTCATCAAAGCCGAAAAAAGATTTTTTTTTGTTAGTCCTTGTTGGTTTGATGCCGATGGGGAAATTACTCCAAGATTCTCTCTAAGATATTCAAATGTTTCCTTAGGCAAAGGCTTTGTAAAGATATCTACAATTTTCTCTTTAGTATTCACATAAACCAATCTCACTTCATTTGCTTCAACATTCTCTTTCAGAAAATTGTACTTAATAGAAACATGCTTTGTCTTAGAGTGAAATACCGAATTCTTTGATATATCAATTGTTGCTGAATTATCACAATAAATAAGTATCGGTTCTTTACATTTTACCTTTATATCCTTCAACATTTGCTTGATCCATAATACCTGAGTGTAATTAGTTGTTGTTGCAACATATTCTGATTCTGTTGTAGATAATGATATACAAGTCTGCTTCTTGTTGATCCATGAAATCAATCTTTTGTCAAGAAAGAATGCACCGCCAGTGGTACTCTTTCTGTCATCTACATCTCCTGCCCAATTTGCATCTGTGTATGCACATAAATCAAAAATTTCATCCTTAGGATACCATAAACCAAGATTTGTTGTGCCTTGTAGGTACCAGAAAATCCTTTTAACTATTGATTCATGATTTTCTTTAGGATTGCTTTGAAATCTAGATACAATACATACTACATTCATTATATCAGGTCTGGTTTGTGTCAAATATAGTAATCCTCCAATCATAGATTTGTACCTTGTCGGATTTATAGGAGTTGAATCATCCTTTAATGTCAATTTATCTATTTTAGTCATAGGAGTGCTTGCCGGTTTGGAGTTTTCCATACCAAATTTCTTCAAAAGTTCCTTCAAGTACTTTGTTTGACATATGAATATACCTTTGTTTATTTGAGAAATCTGCAAACCTAGAAAAAAAATTATCTCTATAATTATAGACATTTCAAATTCTTCTCGCATCTTGTTAGCAAATTCTTTACATAATCCTTCTTCACCTCCAAAAATGATATCATCCACAAATACTTCAATAACTAAAATGTCATCATTGGTAACTTTGTAATACAAATTGTTGTCAGCATTACCTTTTGTGTATCCAAGCTTTAAAAGATATTTATCAAGTCTAGCATACCAAGCTCTAGGAGCTTGCTTCAATCCATATAAAGCTTTCCTTAACCTGCAAACCATATCCTTGTCATCTATCAATAAAAATCCATCAAGTTGTTCAATGTAAAATTCCTCTCAAGGTCTTCATTCAAAAATGCACATTTTACATCCATCTAATAAACTTTATAGTTCTTATGAGCTGCAAATGCAAGAAATGGTCTAACTGCTTCAATTCTGGCTACCCATGCAAAGGTTTCATTATAATCAATTCCTTCTTTCTGTGAATAGCCTTTACAAACTAATCTTTCTTGGTTTCTGATTACTTCACCATCCTCATTAAGTTTATTTCTATATACCCATTTAGTTCCAATTACATTTTTGTCTATAGGTTGGGGAGCTAATGCCCAAGTATTATTCTTTTCAATCTATTCTAATTCATCTTTCATTGCTTTTATCCAATGTTCATCTTGACATGCTTCAATAACATATGTTGGTTCAACTTGAGAAATTAAACATACCTCATCATTTTCCAATCTTCCTCTAGTCATAACACCTTGATTTTTATTTCTAATTATCTGATTCTCTGAATGATTCAATCTTACATACCTGGGTTTATTATGATTTACATTCACATGTTGTTTTGATTAAGTAAAAGTAGGTGTTTGAAAGGTACCTGAACCTTGTACAAGCCAGGAGATCAGAAAAACATGAAAGAAACATGCCTGATCACTTCAAAAAATAGAAAGATCCCACCCGAACAAAAAGGATCAACTTACATAACATAAAAAAAAATAGAAATAGACAACGAAAGGACAACACAAGGACAACAAAAAGACAGAACCTAGAACCCCTACAGATACAGAGATAGAGACCTAAATACTTTTCATGATATCCTCGGCATGGACAACCATATGTTTCATGTTGTTCACCGAGGTCTTTAATTCCTCCAGCTCATGACCTTTGATGTTTCCTTTGGTCCTTCACATGTTGTTGTTCTTCAGTCACAGTTGAGTTTTCTGATGATGCCGGTGTGACTGGTTCTTCACTCTGTACCAGTGCAATTTTTGCTGGTTCATTTATAATCATTTCAATTGTCGGTTCTCAAATCTTGAATCTCCTCTAAAATGTTCATCTATCTTCACATTAGTACTCTCGATGATTTTTGCAATCTTTTATTATAACATCTATATGCCTTGCTTCTAGTTGAATAACAAAGAAATATTCCCTCATCACTTCTAGGATCAAATTTACCAATATACTCATCTATGCTAATATAACATTTGCTTCTGAATATTCTAAAGTATTTAAGAGTAGGAGTATGACCAAACCATAGTTCATAAGGGGTCTTACAGGTTTCACTTTTGATGTGAGCTCTGTTTGAAAGTATAAACCGTTGTATTCACTACTTCTCTCCAGTACACATGAGGTAGATTTTCTTCCATCATCATGGTTCTTGTTGCATCCAGAATAGTTTTGTTCTTCCTTTCCACAACTCCATTTTGTTGGGGTGTCTCGGGTGTTGATAGTTGTCTTTTGATTCCATTCTCCTCACAGAATACATTAAATTTTCTAGATGTAAATTCTCCTCCTTGATCTGATCTTAAACATTTGATTTTCTTGATGGTTTCATTCTCTACCATTGCCTTGTATATCTTGAATCTTCCAAAAGTTTTTGATTTCTCCCTAAGAAAAGTAACCCAATACATTCTAGAATAATCATCAATTATTAGCATAAAGTATCTATCTCCCTGAAGGCTTCTTGTTCTTGCTAGACCACATAAATCAGTATGAGTTAAATCAAGAATATTATTGGATTTCTCAGAAATGCTCTTAAATGTTGTTCTAACTTGCTTTCCCATTTGAAATTCCTTACATACTGGATTATGAGGTATTACAATCTTAGGTAAATCCCTTACTGCCTTAAATGAACTGATCTTTACAATGCAATCAAAATTTACATGACAGAGTCTTTTATTCCATAACCAACTTTCATCAATGTGTGCAATCAAACATGTCTTATCATTGGTATTCAAGTGAAAGATATTACCTTTAGTCTGATTACTAGTTACAATCTCCAATCCAGTTGTGTTCATGATTTTGCATTTTCCATTATTGAATTGTAATTGAAATCCTTTTTCCACTAACTAGCCAACACTCAAAAGATTATGCTTCAAACCTTCTACATAATAAACATTGTCAGTATTATGCTTACCATTCAAAGATATAGTGCCTCTTCCTTTGATTAAACAAGCCTTGTCATCTCCAAATCTTACTAGACCTCCATGAATTTCCTGTAATGATAAGAATTTGATTTTATCACCAGCCATATGATGCGAGCATCCACTATCTATAATCCATTCATCATTTTCTTCATTTTTTTGCTGCCAGTGCATGCTCTACTAGTTTGACAATAGGTGTCAATTGATCTACTTTTATTCCAACAAAAGCCCATCCACTATCTATTGGATCTTCATTTTAATAATTTGTGACACCTTCATCTGCATAGTAACATGACTTATCTCTGTTTTTCTTAAATCTGTATCTCTGGTATTCAGGGTTAGGTTTATATGTTCTTTTGCTTCCTCCCTTAGTCTTGCATGTCTATCAGGACACCTAGAAGCCATATGACCAACTTTATTGAAATTAAAACATTTGAAAGGTGCTTTACCTTCATACTTACTTCTTCCTAGACCTTTAGGCGTCTTCCTTGCGAATAGTGCTTCAAGTTTTTTATTTTCTCTTCTCATATCTTCAAGTTCTTTTGCATAAAGTGCTTTCCAATCAGTTTTGTCTGATGATGATGATGATGATGCTTTGAAAGCTAAATCAGTCTTGATTGTAGCAACAAGACCAAACTCTTCAAGCTCAAAATTTTGAAAGTTTTCCAACCAAAGTATCTCTAGAAACTGATGTATTAGGCATTGTTCTAAACTCATTAATAGCAGTCACTTTCATTTTGTAAGCCGGTGGCAAGGCTCTTAAAATTTAGAAACAATTTCATCTTCACTTAAAGATCCTTCACAACATTGTATTCCTAAAACAATTTCATTAACTCTTTCCATAAATAAATGAAGTCTTTCATCTTCTTCAATTTTTAAATTTTCATACCTAACCCAGTAACATTCCAGTTTTGCAATCTTGACAGTGGATCTCCTTCATTCAATGTTTCCAGTTTATCCCAAATAGCTTTTACAGTAGATCTATCTAATAATCTCATGATTTGTTGATCTGATAATGTGCTCAAAAGTGCTTCTCTTGCTTTGCAATCATTCTCCAAGTCCTCAGCCAATGTCGGTGGATGAGGTTGATTCAGAGTAGGACCAACATAGCCATTCTTTGTAATATCCCATATATCTCTTCCAATGTAGTTCAGATGTGTTTCCATTCTGATCTTCCATATACCATAGTTAGTTCCATCAAGTTTTGGACTGTCCTTCTTGAAAATATTTGTTGCCATAGGATCTCCTCAAGTTGTTAGGCTTTTGCAAAAAGAGGACTTATCTCTGATACCAATTGTTAGGAACCAGGAAGGACAACTGAGAGGGGGGGAGGTGAATCAGTTGTGAACTAGTTGTCAATAAATTACAACTCAAAACCAATTAATCCAACTTGAAACTTAGTGTCAGTAAAACAAACTATAATTCTGGTAAAATGGATTAACAGTTATAGTAGTACCTGTATAACTTAATGCATGAAACAGAAAGAGAAACAACATCCACAACACATGACACAGATATTTTGACATGGAAACCCTATAAGGGGAAAAACCACGGTGGGAAACCTTACCCACAATCAGATGATACTACTACAAATAGTAAGTGTATGCAAATGGGGTCTGCACATGCAGAAAGGCCAACTGCCTAGAGTTCATTGCTCAATCACAAAATATGAGTCACACTGACTACAATTGGATGGTTAAATCCAATAACAATGTACTGCTTCAGAATAGCATCTGCAATGTTGGATTCAATACCAGTTTAATCTCTAAACATGAGTGCCAAACACCTTCATAACCTTTCTTCAACCTTTAGATAATGTCTGCGTGATTCGCACAAGGATTTGCTTATTTTCGCTCTTCAATGATCTTCAATAAGATCTTACAATCATTTATACAAAACCTAAGACCAAATGTTAAGGTCAGCTCACTAAAGATATTACAAATAAGTCTTGATGTGATACAATATGTCAACTCAATACATTTACATATTATCCAATCAATAAACCATTTCCAAAACGTGTCGTGTTGATCCGGAATAGATATCTTGTATCGGTCCATAACCTAGACTTATCTGCCGATAAAGGCAAATATGTGAACTCGATTAGACCAATAAGAAAAACACCAAATCCAAACATCCAATCCATGTCTTCGACATAACCAAGTGATCTCCAGATGATGACAAGTCATCATTACTATCGAAGAACAATATAACATGTCGGTGAAGCATATACCGGTGACTGTGCATAAGCCAATATCCATGTCGAGACCATAATGTGTCGGTTCAACAATAAACCAATATAACGAGAGTGCCAAAACAACAATGTAGACCTCCAAAAGGATAAGTGTTGACATCAATGACAAAACCAATGCAACACATGACGAAGTCATCCATAATACCAACAAAAGTACTTGATCCAATTTATCATGAACAAAAAGTTTCTCAAAGACCTCTTACTCTAGTAAGATGATCTAAAAAGGATGTTACATATATCCAAGTGGTCACAACCAAGGTTATCCAAAGAATTCTAGAATGGATCAATATTATATTGCCTAGAACTCATGACAAAAGGAGAAATAAGGACAAGAGCACTAGAAATCCCCAATATTCTAGGACTACTGGAAGGAATATCAAAGGAAGAAGAAACATGAGAAGTTTTCAAGACCTTGGAAAGATGAGAAGAAAGAGAAAATATACCTTATATAAGGGGTAGTGTTAATGTGGAATTTGGATGATAAAATGAAGGAATCTTAACTTATTAAGAAGACAATTGATGTAGGGATTATAACTAGACTATCTACAGTGGTGAAGCATTAGTAGCACTTGTAAGAATAACACTGGGGATGACTCCAAGAGATGGAGAAGATGAAGAGGCTCCATACACAATAGAAACCTCTTCACAAAAATCATCGGCCAAGAAGAAACCTCCATCATAAAAGAAATAGCCACCCCCATCTGTTAAGGCCTTAGACTACATAAACATTCAAGACATGGATGATGATGAGGAGGAGGAGGAGATAGAATCAGATAAGGAAGTTAGAGGGAAATAAAATCCCAAAGTGCACGAACAAAAGGTGCATCCTTCACAAGTTTCAATTGAGTTGTAGCATCATAAATTGTAACCTACACATTTTACACCACTTTTTCTACCCCTGACTTGGTGTGACCCATTTTAGCTCTCATCCAAACCTATTTTTGGCCTCTTACCTCAAAACTAATAGCATATGTCTGAATTATGGTCATAACCTCTTCCTTAGGCTATGTGCACCTTATCCTCAACTTGTTCACCTTGTTTTGGGTGGACAATAGCATCTAGGGTACCCGTGTCCCCCAAAATCAGGCCCAAATTTGAATATCCTAATGCACACTTCCTACTAGTCAACTCTTGATCACGATGCCTCAATTTGACCATTGAAGGTTTGCCTAATTAGGGAAATACCTTCAAAACCCTTTATAAGAGAATTTTTCTAATTAATTTTAACATCCACAACACATCTACATATTTCATCATCAAGCACTCTGATCTACAAAAATCAAGGTGACATTTCATCCCACCATATCCTTCAAGAATTCTTCAAAATCTAGGCAGAGTAGATAGAGATGATTAGATCTAGCTTTTGTAGGCATAAAAAGTGGAGGAAAGGGTCTCCGCCAACACCTATGTTTGACAAATTTTTATCAAAGCCTTTGGGATAGTTTATGAGCATCATTCTAATCCGAAAAAGGTTTATGTTGTCTACATCCAACATTCCAAGGACAAGGTCACTTGGAGCATCATTGTCCGACATTTATGGGCTCAAATTCCAGGCACAGGTTCCACTCATCTTCTTCATTATAGATCTATTTTTATGTTTTCATACCAAGTTTAAACCTACCTGTTCATGTTAATCTATGTCAATTTTCCATCTTTAGCCATAGATCTAGCATTCACTTTACACCTTTGTAGTATCAATTTCAACTCAAACAAAGGGATTACTTGAAATCAATCAATAATCATCCTTCAGAGGTGAATCTATTGATTTCATCTCCCTTTAATTTAATCTTTCCATGAAATAGGTTCATTCCTTGTTTAAAAAGCTATACTAGTGAACCCATATTTCACCCCATTACATTTTGGTCAACATGACACTTTTAACAGTTTGCATATTTTTGATTGGCTATTTTTTAGATCTAATTTTTCATAATGGAATTCACAAAATTTGATTAGTTTGTTATTGCACATGTTATTACATTGCTCATTAGTTACTTTTATCAAATTCATGTGTTGGATAATAGCTTATTTCACTTCATGTTGCTTCCATTCATTCATACAACTTTAACGTATTGCATTATGAGGGTTTCAAAGATTTTTCCTACATTCAATTCATTCCTCAAAGCTTTCATACATATAGTATCTATATTTCATAAAAGCTTTGGTAAATGTTTCAAATGGAACCCTTGTCAATATTAGAGATGATATTGAATGAATCATACTTGTACCTCTCGTAGGTAACGAACTAAATCACACACACTAAGCTTACACTTCTAGTCTTCAAAGTGTTAAATACTCATAGTTGACTAACATTTTCTAGGCTTAATATGTTGCTTAATGTGTGTGGTCACACTAAGAATACAAATTTAGGCTTAAAAGTGTTGAACACTCAAAGTTGACTAACATTCTCTAGAATTAATATGTTGCTTAGTGTGTGTGGTTTAAGGTTGGCCCTCTCCTAGGGTATTCCTATCATGATCTCTCTAATGGAGATGTAAAATTGAAGAGTAAAATTAAACCGTCCTCTTCTCACAAAGTTAATTTAGTGCAAGAGGGACAAGGTATACAAACTTAGTACATATGTCCCTCTAGATCCTCCTTATTCTCCTATAGATTATCTTAACCTCAATGTATTTTAAGGCAAGATGATGTTATGCATTTTATTCATGACCTATCTCCTAACATAACCTTGACCAAAGATGAAGCCTTAGATGATGAGAATACTTCTTCCCAATCTAACAAAGTAGATCATTTGTGATAAAAGTGATGATATTCCTATAAAGGTTCTTCCTCCCTCATCTATTCATCCCCTTGGCACTTCAACATGTCCTTACACAATAAATTTTAATAAGATCATAATCCTCCCCCTCTTTTATCAATTATTTTAGGAAAACCTTTTCCTTCAATCCCTCAAGTGATAAGACCTATTCGTTTTGAAAATCAAAAGAAGCTAGCAAAAATAATCTTTTGGAGACTCAAATATGATAAAAGCATCACCTTTCCTTTTGTGAGATATATCAATAATTATAAGAACAAATATGGTAGTGTGTACTGCCTCTTTTATCATAGTTGTTCTCATTCTATTGGAAATTATAAAGCTTCTAAAACATTTGTCCAAGACTTATGTGATAGAGATCGTATCCATATTACACCAAATCTCATGCTTTTTATCAATATAAATTTGAAATTAGTGCAGTAGCATTTCCTTCACCTATTGTGTTGCTCCTCACTATGTGACATTAGTAGCTTACCTTTTGAGGTCTCTTTGTCATTTATGGTGGTACAATTCATCTGCAATCATACTTGGTTAGAAACACAATAGTCTTTCTTATTCTTGTCTTCATGCTTGGGGGGCAAGAATAAAATTTCAATCTTCTCTCATTTCAAGCATTTCCTTTTCCTTTGTTTTGTTGCATCTTTCATAACTCGATGCCCTTTGTTGGATAAAATTATCCTCCATGCGAGTACATGTGTGTCCCTTAGTTTGGACTTATTCCTTTCTTAAAATGGTACATCTTTTATGAATAATAACTCCTTAGTGATTGCATGTAATCCTTCATTAGGAATCCACTTTTCCTAGCAATGGGGAAGGTGTATATTCTTAATTTCCTTCCCCTTTCAAACATGTCTTAGTAAAGATCTCCTCTATTTTGGGGGTAGAAATCTTTAGGTGAATATCTCCTCCTCCTTGCACTTTTCATCCCTCAAAAGGATCCATTAACACTTGTTGCAAGATACTTCTTTTACAACTATCTTTTCCTTGATTCAAAATAGTTATGCCTCTTTAGCTTGGATTTATGTACATTATTTCTTAAAGGATATCTCCTTAGTGTTGAAGGTATTTACCCTTGTCTCTCACTTCTACCTTTAAACATCAACATAGGCCTATGTTGACATCTAAAGGGGGTCATACATGCAGCATCCTTATTTCTTGTGTTCAATTTATGTTGCAAATTTCCTTGCATACTATTATTTTCTCCATTAGCCTTTTTCTATTGTTGTGGATTTCCTTGCATACAATATTTTTCTTGGTTATCCTTTTTCAATCATTGTTGTATATTTCCTTACATACTATACTTTGCTTGGTTATCCTTGTTTGATTGTTGTGGATTTCCTTGCATATAATGCTTTGCTTGGTTATCCTTTTTCAATCTTTGTTGTGGATTTCCTTAAAAACTACGCTTTGCTTGGTTATCTTTTTTCAATTTATTTTGCAGGATTTCCTTACACACAATGCTTTGTTTATTTATCCTTATTGCAGTGTCTTAGTAACACCTTTGTGGTTGCTTTCCTTTTGATAAGAAAGATTCACTTGGCACAATTTTTCCTTTCAATTTGCACAGTTGATCACCTTGCAATAAGAAACCTTTGTTTGGCACCCCTTTCTCCTCCCATAGATCACCTAGCATAACACAACTTGCTAGCCTATGGAGTTTCCCTTCTCCTCCCATGGATCACCTAGCATAAAAAAAATTGTATAGCCCATGAAATCCATGTTCCTTCCCTCTCTCTCTCATGGATCACTTAGCATGATATAGCTTGCTATCCAGTAGAATTCGTGTTTCCTTTTTCCTTCCCCATGAGCCCATAGCATAACATACTTTTCTAGTCATTGGATCATAGTCCATCACTTGATGTATGCTCTTTCTCTTTCCATGTGACCACTTGTACTCTTTCAATAGCATTTAGAGAATTATATTAGTGGTTGAGATATTTTGATTATTGAGGTCTCTTCAACTAGTTGACTTGGAGCCTTTGTTTTTAGTACTAACCCCCTTTTGTGTGTCTTTTGTAGTTGTTTGTCCTTTTGTCTTTTATTTGTGTCTGGTATGTCCTTGTATGAGATTGTGTGAGTTAAAATCCTAATATTGGGGAATTTATCAAAAATTTAGTGATTTATTATCTCCTTGTAATATTGCTCCTATCTATTTCTCTCACTTTCTTCTACTTCACTATGAGTATGCGCATAGGCTCATAATCCTGCTAAAGAGGGGGCTAAATGTAGGATTGTAAATTATAACCCTATATAATTTACACCAATTTTTGTGCCCCTACCTTAGTGTAACCAATTTTAGCTCTCATCCAATCCTGTTTCTAGCCTCTTACCTCAAAACTAATGGCATCTATCTACATTGTGGTATGAGACTCCACCTCGGGCTATCTGTACCTTGTTGAACACACTTCGGGACTGAGATGGGGGGTGGATCAGTTTGGATCAATTATTTCTTGATATATATAATTATTAATCTTCTACTGTAACTGCAAAGTATGAAAGCACAAAGAACATTCAACACATGAACACCAAATTAACATGAAAAACCCTATAAGGGGAAAACTATAGTGAGAATCACACTCAATATAATAAAAATTATTACAAGGTTTTAGCATCATTTCCAAGGTTAAATATGCACATGATGGACTTGCAATGCTAAGGCACACAACCTTAGAGAAAGATACAAAGAGACTTACTGAAGTGAGAGGCACTATCTCAAGGCAAGATACAAAATTATACCAATAGACTCACCATCCACCGACAAACAAGAGAAATATTTGAAACTAAAATGAGTAGGATCTCATGATCATGAAATTTACCTTTAACCTTGGTGTTAAGTGACCAATATCATGGCAAGAACATCTGATAACAAATATAGTCTCTAATCACTGTCGCTCAGAAGATGTTACTATCACGACACTTCTCAATCGACTTTTGCACATCACCAACAAAAACTACTTTAATATTATTCTCATCCACTTCATAATGATTCATGATTATTCCATTACCTCATCACATACAACCATATATTCTTTTATACACAATTCTTCATCAAAACCCTCAATTAGGTCGGTCAAGAAAAAATAAGTAATATTATAAAAATTAGATCATTTGAACCTAAAACAGTTGCATTGGTCCTCTCTGAGAGATAAAGGGGACCCAAATACATCATAATGCATTCATTCAAGTAGATTCCAATGAACCACATGCACTACCACAATCTCTAAGATTGGCACCAAATGAAATGTGTAGAAAGATAATGAAACGCATCAACCACTCAATCCAAAAACATCTTCTAATGCAAATTACTAAGCACGGATCACCACATTCCATTGTGAGATCCATGTCAACAATATAACTCATCCTTCAAAGCATATCTAGAGTAAAAGAGTATAATCCAAACAAGATAGATCAACCGGAATAACTAAGACTCAACATAATAGATCATGTCGAGCGCATACCAACACAACTAACTTGCATAAGAAAACCAACACTTGAAAGTTAAATTGGAATACTGCACAAACCAAATGAAAATTTTCTCCAAACTACAAACCTTGAATTCACATATTGAAAATCCACCAAGTAATTTTTGGACCAAATTGACAGACAACCTTACTATCAGAAGACAGTAGCAACTAACCTCATCACATGAGCAATTAGAGGACCTACACACCTAATAGTACATCATTCACAAAACATAAACATTATATCCAACTCTTCATATCTTGCTATTCAGAATCTGGAGGGATGCACAACATTCTTCCACTGGAACATTAAATACTCTTTCCTACTTATAGAAACTTCATGTATTATAACATTTTGGAACCAACTTATGTAAGAAAAACATCAATACTAGGGAACATGACAACATCTAAACATATAATATTGGATCTTTACTAAACACTTGTATTAAAAAATAATCAGCAACCATATAACACAATGCATCAGCAGCTATCATCTCCAATTTTTCATGCATCCCTATCATAATTGAATATCTATTACATATTCTTCACAAATTGATTGTGACAAGCCAAGAAAGGTACCAATTTCTACACACAAGACATAAATACTTTCACATGCATATTTAAGCTTACTCAGCATTACCATGAAACAACACATTAGTTCTCTTCTCCATACAAAAACATCCACAACTTTAGATGTTAAGAGGCCATACACATAAACAAAAACACCACCATTAGACAAAGCATCAACTTTGAATCAATAATTAACAATATTTGCACTAATATTTATGAACCGTGTAGTCTACATGACTGGTCATCAATTGAGCACTAGAGAAATGATCAACAACTAAATCATCAACTAAAACACATCATCTGACCACCAAGAAAATCATAAATTGAAATGTATCAACCAAGCATCATCAAATCATCAAATGAAACACATCAACTAAACATCATCATACCATCAACTAAACATCATCATACCATCAACTAAACATCATCATACCATCTACTAAGTCATCAAACAAATCATCAACTGGATCTAAATCTAAACAAACACCAAAAAGGTAGACCATACTCAACATCTATGAAACTGATCAACTACATCAACTGATTATGACAAAACACCATACAAGTTTGACATCAATGACAACATAATAGAGCATTATTCATGTTTCCAACAATCTCCCCCTTTGTCATTGATGGCAACGCTTGTACCATCAAACTCTAATGAAATTTCTCCCCC
Source organism: Cryptomeria japonica (assembly GCF_030272615.1). Lineage (NCBI taxonomy): Eukaryota > Viridiplantae > Streptophyta > Pinopsida > Cupressales > Cupressaceae > Cryptomeria > Cryptomeria japonica. The sequence continues at coordinate 307,930,298 of NC_081408.1, forward strand.
TCTAACATGAAGGACAAAAGACACACAACTATAAAGAACTACTTTCCCATCTTACTTCTAAAAAATATAGACAACTACACAACTTCCCAAGACAAGGAAACCACCAAACTACAACTATACCACTGCTCTGCCTGAGAGAAGCCACTACATCAATCTATCTAGAGAAAAGAATAATTATAAATGTCCCCTAGATAGATACAAATCTTTATCAATTAAAAGCTATGTTATGGAATTACACAAACAACAAATATTTGCAAATTATCTTCCCACACTTTGCCATGTTGAGGACATCTCAGCACCCAAAACATGAGGGGGGCACACTAGATCTACATTCAATTCTCTCCCTTGGATAGTACACCACTAATTAGTTTTTGAAAAAATAATCAGCACCAATATAGGGTTCAGATCCAACTTTAGTATTTCCTTCAACACTCTCATCTTCTTTCTTCACCCAAGTTATCTCCATCTTTTGTCTTTCTTTATTCAATTCAATCATCTTAACCAAAGTAATCTTCTCATTCTTTCCTCTACAAAATATGGAAATGTGTCCTAATTTGTTGCAATTATAGCATGTTGAACCTTGTTGTTGTCCATTTTTTCTCATCTCATTACCTATGATATTTCCATTCCTTCTTGTACTAATCCTCCACTCAATAGCTTTATGCTCAAATATGTTGCATGCATGAGAATATCCATTGAAAACCAAACATTTTTTCTATGACATGTTTCCATATTTATTTATAATCATCCTACTTTTGCATACATTTTCCTTGTGTCCAAACTTATTACAATTGTAACATTGTCAATTAAAGAATTTTGATCTAATTTGACTTCTACATTCACTAGCTCTATGTCCAAACTTACAATAATAAAAACAATTCCCATTAAAATTTGAATACCTAATTTGAGTAGTGAGAGAAATTCTAACATTCTTCTTGTTCCAAATTAGAGTGAAGATTTGTTGATCTTTACCAAAGTTAGTCAATTCAACCTTCATCTTTTTCTTTTCTTCATTCAACTGGATTTTTGTCAAGTGGGCATTGGTTCCATTGTCCTACTTTATTTTTCCTAATTTAGCTCTTCTTCCATTATGCTTATCCAACTATTATCTTTCTGACTAAAATTTTCTTCAATTTTAGGTTTACGTACATTTTTAGTCTAATACTGTTCTTCACATACTTGCACCAGTAGGCAACTGCCATCACTATTATCCTTCACATAGTAGACATTTCCCTTAGCTCTTATTCCTTCTATAACAAGTTTTTTGGACCTTCCTTTTCCGATTTCACATTTGGTTTCTTTAAATTTAACCTCGTACCCTTTGTTGCATATTTGACTAACACTCAACAAATTATGTCTCTGAACTTTAATATAATAGACATCATCTATCTTATGCTTACCATCAATTGTAATACCTCATTTTTTCATAAATAGGAGCTACCTCTTCTCCTACAAATTTTACTAATCCACCATCATACCTTTCAAGGTTAATTAGCTTCCCTCTATCACCTGTCATATGGTTTGATCATCTGAAATCAATAATCAATACCTTTGGTTCAATTTTAGCATGCAAAGTAGTTCATTTTTTTACTAGGTTTCCACCATCTAGTCTTCTGAATCTTCCTTTTCCTTCTACTTTATAGACAAAAACAAAAACTCCATCTACATTCTCAAATAATTATGCCTCCATTGTGAAAACCCCCATTTTTCCTTTATCTCTATCATTTCTTTTGTATCTATCCTTCTTCTCACCATCACCTAATATCTTGTAGTCTTTTGTATGCATATATCTAGAAGCATAAAGACTAATTCTTCCACAATTAAAGCATTTCAAAAGTAACATACATGTGTACCTTTTGTTTCCTCTCTTCAATATCCTCATAAAGTTTGTTTTGAGCTCATCCATATCTTCACTTGCTTATGGTTCATCTCCTGGCTTCCTTGACACATTGAACGTAGTATCTTTCTTTTCCCTTTTGATATCATCCATTTTTACAATCTCATAGGTAGATAGTGAACCAAGGATTTGGTTCATTATGTACTTATCCAAATCATGACTTTCTCCAATAGCACAAATCTTGGGTTGGTAGGGTTTTGGTAGAGTCAACAACACTTTTCTCACAACATCACTTTCTTCTATTTTTTCACCAACACTCTAAATAGCATTTACTATTTCATTCACTCTGTGTATATAGTCTTCAATATTCTTATCATCAGACATTCTTAGGCTCTCAAACTTTTTCTTCATGCCCATTAGCTTGGCTTGCTTTGTCTTTGGATCTCTTTCATATGCTTAGCTTAGTTTCTCCTATACATATTTGGCAATTTTATATCCTGTAACCTTAGCAAATATTGTTTCACTTATACAATTGATAGTTGCAGCTCATGCTTTCACATTTTTCTCATGATTCTTAACCTCACCTAGAGTTTGAGGACCATTTGCTAAAATGCTATAGCCAGTCTTTACAATTTCCCAGATTCTATTTGGCAAATTTTCTAAATAATATTTTATCATTTCCTTCAAACAAGAGTAGTTTGTACCATCAAACTTTGGTGCTTTGCAGTTGGGTTCTTGCACCATTTTGGATCTACTTCAAGCAGTTAACCTTCTCTAAGAGGAACCTTGATTTTATACCAATTGTTGAACACACCATAGGGCTGAGAGGGGGGATGAATTGGTCTAGACTAATTCTTTCAATATCTATATAATTATTAATCTTCTACCATTATTGGAAAGTACAAAAGCATAATGCACTTTCAACACATGAACACCAAATTTATGTTAAAAACCCTATAAGGGAAAAAACATGGTGAGAATCACACTCAAAATATAATAAAACTGATTACAAGGTTTTAGGCTCATTGTCAAGGAGAAATATACACTTGATGGACTTGCAATTCTAAGGAACACAACCTTAGGGAAAGATACAAAGAAACTTGCAGAACTGAGATGCACAATCTCAAGGCAAGATATAAAAGTCTACCAACAGACTCACTTTCCATTGACAAACAAGAGAAATACTTAAAACTGAAATGAGTAGGATCTCTTAATCATGAAATTGACCTTGAACCTTAGTGTCAAGTGGCCAATATCATGGCAAGCACATTTGATCACAAATATTATCTCTGATCACTATCGCTATGAATATATTACTATCAAGGCACTTCTCAACTGACTTTTGCACATCACCAGCAAAATATAATTGTATATTATTCTCATCCACTTCACAATGATTCATGCACATTCCATTACCTCAACACGTACAACCATACATTCTTATATACAAAGTTATTCATCAAAACCCTCAATTAGGTCAACCAAGATAGAATAAGTAATATTACAAAAATTAGATCATCTAGACCTAAAAAAATCACATCAGTCCTCTCTAGGGGATAAAGGGGACCCAAACACATCATAATATATTAATTCAATTAGATTCTAGTGAATCGTGCATGCTGCCACAATCTCTAAGATTGGCATCAAATGAAACATGTAGAAAGATAATGAAACACATCAACCAATCGGCCTAAAACCATCTTCCAATGTCAATTACTAAATGTGGATCACCACATGCCATGGTGAGATCCATATAAACAATCTAAATCATCCTCCAAAGCATATCCAGATAAAAAGAGCATAATCCAAATAAGATAGATCAACCGAAACAACTAAGACTCAACAAAGCATGTCGAGCACATACCAAAATAACTAACTTGTGGAACAAAACCAACACTTGAAAGTTGAACTGGAATATTGCACAAACCAAATGAGCCTGTCCTCCAAACCGCAACCCTTGAATTCGCATATTTAGAAGCCACTGGGTAATTTTTAGACCAGTCTAATAGATAACCTTATTTCTAGAAGACAACAACTAACCTCATCTTCTGAGCAAATAGAGGACCTGAACACCTGATAGTATATCATTCACAGAACATAAACATTATATTAAACTCTACACATCATGATATTCATAATTTAGAGGGATGCAAAACATTCTTCCACTAGAACATTTAATACTTTTTCTTGCATATTGAAATTTCTTGTATTGTAACCTTTCAAAACCAACTTATCTAAGCAAAACATCAGTACTAGGCAACATGGCAACATCTGAACATCTAATCTTGGATATTTATTGAACACTCACAATCAAAGACAATAGCCAACCATATAACACAATTCATCATAAACCGTCATCTCCAAGTTTTGATACACCCCTATCAAAATTGAATATGTGTTTCATTATCTGCATGAACTGATTGTGACAAGACAAAAAGGGTACCAATTTTTGTACATAGGAAGTTAATATTTCTGAACCATGTAGTTTGCATAATTTATCACCAACTAAACACTAGACAAATTATCAATAGTTAAATCATCAAATCATCAACTAAAATATATCAAATGACCACCAGACATATCATCAACTTAAACATATCAATTGAGCATCATCTGACCATCAACCTAAACACATTAACTAAACATCATCAGACCATCAACTAAATCATCAGAGAAATCATCAACTAGATCTAAATATGAACAAATAGTAGACAAGTAGACCATATTTAGCATTGATGAAATTGATCAACTACGTCAACTAATTTTGACAAAACACCAGACAACTTTGACACTATTGACAACACAACAAAGAATTATTCAAGTTTCTAACAAACTTTATCCTTATTTTGTTCACCTTTTTTTGGGTGGACAAGGGCATCCGGACGCCCTTATCCCCTAAAATTGGGCCCAAATTTGAATATCTTGATCCATGCTTCATGCCAGTCAACTCCTGATCGTGATGCCTCAATTTGATTGTTGAAGAAGGGCCTAATCGAGGAAATACCTTGATAACCCTATAGAAGATCCTTCTTCTAATTTATATTCAAATCCACAACACGTCTAAATCTTTCATCATCAAGCATTCTAATTTACAAGCATCAAGGCAACAATATTCATCCCACCATATCCTTCAAGAATTCTTCAAGATCTATGCGTCATGGAGTATAAAATTATATCAATCATCATGCAAGCACGTGTTTATGATAAATACATTTATATCTTGTCATTTCAAGTCATGTTATTGCATCAACACTTATGATCACATCCAAAGAGAATTCCATCTTTAATCTTTAATCACCTACAATAGATCTGCGACATAGTATTCAATATTTTACTTCAGTATTTCAATTCAATTTTAAGGTTTAATTACAAACCTAGGGTTTGACCTAGGTAAACCCTTGTCCCCACATCTTTCTCTCTTTTTCATGTGCAAGTTATAGGTTATGAATTTGTAATTATAGAATTAGGTAGATTAGACAGAGATGACTAGATTCAAATTTTGTAGGCACAAAAAGAAGAGGACATGGTCATCCCACACACCTATGTCTGACAAATTTCCAGAGAAACTTTTAGAATATACTTTGAGCAACATTATAATCAAAAATAGATTTTTATTATCCGCGTCTAAAATTCTAAGGATGGGGCCACCCAGTGCATGATTGTCCAACATTTTTAGGCTAAGCTTCTAGACATAACATCTACTTATCTTTTTCATTCCAAATATATATGTATGTCTATATATCAAGTCTGAAACTACCTATTCATTTTAATTTATGTCAATTTTCAATCGTTAGCCCTAGATCTAGCATTCACTTTACACCTTTGTAGTATTCGTTTCAACTCAAATAAAGGGGCCACCTAAAATCAATCAGTATTCATTCCTTGGAATTGAATCTATTGATTTCATCTCCCTTTGATGTAATCATGTCGTAAATAGGCTCATTCCTTGTTTATATAGCTAAACTAGTGAATACCTATTTCACCCCATTACATAAGCCAACATCCACCAAAGGGGCGGTAGAAAACCCTAACCTATTGGATATTGTTGGAGTTTGTTGATAGCATGAACTTGTATGGTTGTCATTGATATCAAACCTAGTTATCTGTATCCCATGTTAGTCTGGATACGCTTTTGGTTGTTGTGGAATTATGTTTTATGTTGCAGTTAATATTTTTGGTGTTGGTTGTGTCATCTTGTATTTAGAGTGGTTCAAAAAGCTTTTGGTGCCCTTTGGATATGTTGCTAATTGTGTTGAAATTTAGTGGACCATATTCTTTTTGGTCCAAATATGTGTTAGAATATGATTGAGATGTTGATTTGGGTCTCACCATGGTATGTGAAGATCTACGTTGAGTATTTTGCATTGGTAAAGGTTATGTGGCTAACTGGTTGTTATTTTTACATATTACGTTTGGCAACGGTTTTGGAACTTATGTGTTACCATGTGTGGATTGTTGGATCAATCATAGAAGGATGTATTGCAATATGTTTTGGTTCCCTCTTTCTCTAGGAGTGGACCAATTTAAGTATTTTAGGTTTGGGTGGCTTATTTTGTTTAATATTGCTTATTCTATATTGGTAGACCCTTAATTAGGATTTCAATGTTGTATCTCATATTTAAGATGTGTGGATGGATGAATTATAGTGTGGATGAGAAGTGTATGTGAATGATTTGCAAGCAAATTTGAGTTTGTGGTGACGTGAAAGTCAGTATGAGAAGAGCTTTGAAGGTGATATATTATGCAAGATAGTGTATTGTGACAATGAAGATTATCAAAGATGTTTGCCTTGATATTGGTCACTTGATCCAGTTGTTCAATGATAATTTCATATTTGAGAGAATCTTTTATCAATTTCAATTCATCTATTTCATTTGTTGTTAATTGATAATGAGTCCTTCGACAATAGTTTGTATGTTGTCCTGAAGAAGTGATCTTCAGTTGAGAAAAACCTCTTTGTATCTTGTCCAAAATTGTGTGCCTTAGTTCTGCAAGTCCTTCGGGTGTTGGTGCTCCTTGGTAGTAAGCCTAAAACATTGTAAACATTGTTATTCATATTGTGAGTTAGATTCTCACTGTGGTTTTTCTCTATTTGGGTTTTCTAACGTTCATGTGTTTATGGTTGATTCTTATGTGTTGATGTTTAATGTGTTATTGCTAAGTAAGTTATTATTGTTTATTAATAATCTATTATGAAATTATAGACTAATTTACCCTCCCTCTCAGTCCTACCAGGTGTTCAACTATTGTTACCAGAGTAAGGTTCCTATTTGGAAAGCTTAATTGCTTGCGGTAGATCTAAATATGGCACATGACCTTCATGTTAAAGTACTTATGTTTGATGGAACAAACTTTACTTATTGGGAGGAAACAATGGATTCCTACTTGGAAGCATTGAAGAATGGAATTAGAGAGATTATTTAGAGAAGTTATCAATACCCTCCAAATGAACCATCAACTCTGGATGAAATTAAGGCTCAGGAGACAAATGCAAAATATAGAACAATACTTATCAGTTGTCTTAGTGATGAAGTATTTGACAAAGTTAAAGGAATGAAAGAAGCTAAGGAAATATGGAATAAGTTGTGTTATGCATATGAAGGTGGTCCAAAGATCCAGTAAGCAAGAATTTTGAGCTTGAAGCAAAAATTTGAAGGTTTCAGAATGGCTAATGATGAAAGTGTTGAGAGCTACATACATAGAGTAACTGATATCACTAAAGCTATCTGAGTTGTTGGTTGAATGCTAGAATAAATTGATGTTATCAGAAAGATCTTGTTTACATTGACCAAACCATACCAATTGAAACATTAAATGCAACTTCTCTTTGATAGGATTTCTGGTTCATCTCTTGATATCCTTGAAACATTAAATGCAACTTCTCTTTGAAGACCACCTACTGTGAAATATTTCAGAATATTTGGGAGTAAGTGCTATATCAGAAGACATAGGAATGACCTCAAAAAGTTTGATACAAAGCAGAGGAAGGAATATTCTTGGGATATGGTCTAAATAGAAAATCCTACTTATGTTAAAATAATAAATTAAGCAAGATAGTGGAGAGTACAAATGTGAAAGTATGCGAGGTATGGGATCAAATTTCCCCTAAACCTATTCAAGAGACTAATTTGATATTATTCCTATTGTTGTAGAAAAAAAGACAGATCTAGAAGGAAACAATGACGAAAAATTATATGAAATAGAAGAAGAAGAAGATAAACAAGAACCAAAGCAAGCAATCAAGACCCTAAAATATGTGCAAAGGAATCATTCAAAAGATCAGATAATCAGAGACAAGAACAAAGGAGTTCAAACAAGAAGTGTTACAGAGGTAAATGAGAAAACTAATTGTTGATTTCTTTCACTCATTCAACCTAAATCATATGAAGAAGCGAGAAAAGAAGAAATTTGGGTAAGAGAAATGGAAGAATAATTGAACCAGATACAAAAGAATCAGACTTAGGAGCTAGTACCTAAACCAGTGGATAAAAATGTAATAGGAACTAAGTGGTTGTTCTGGAACAAACTGAACGAACAAGGATAAGTCACAAGGAATAAGGCAAGATTGGCATGCAAAAGCTATTTTCAGGTAGAAGGTATTGCTTTTGTAGAAACTTTTTCTCCAGTTGCTAGGATGGAAGTTATTAGAATGTTTCTTGTTTTTTCTGCCTAAAAGATCTTTATATCAAATGGATGTTTAGTAAGCATTTTTTAATGGAGAAATGGAAGAAGTGATGCAGTAGCATCTAGGGTATAAAAGCAATCTTGCATCACCCAAAAATATTTTTTATTTGTTAAAGGGTTATTTTTGGTATATTGGAGCTAATGATGAAGGAATTATCCCAATATCTTGTGACGTTTGGGAGTTCATTTTTTTGAGAAATTTCCCCAATAAAACTTCAAATGCATTTTTGAGGGTCTATGAGGCCTCGGATCATTTCAAAAAGTACAAATCTTATAGATTTGGTAAAAGTAGGGTGTAGATCTCTTCACAAGCTTTCTGACGATGCATGACAATTGAAAATCCAACAGTCGAATTAAAAGATATGGCCTTCAAAAGTTGTGCTACTTAAAAGAAAGATATTACTATGAATGCCAAAACCCATTCTAGGCATATTCTTGGCATATTCTAATATAGGGAAATGGGCTACAAAAGTGGTCGGCCTAAAAAGGGGGAGTTACACTTTCTAAAATATTCTAGGTCGTTAAACTTCACAATATAAAGAAGGCAAATAGGGGTTACAAAGGGGGATAGTTCATGTAGTGCAGATCGTGGCTCTAGCTTGTTGATTATTGTAATGAGAATGCTCATGTGGCTATTGCACGTTATTTTTTTTAATGTTATAATTTCCTTTCATTGAGATGATAGAAAGCAAGTATTTATTTCTTGTATTTTCTTGTTGCTTTTGTTTGTTTATGTTGTGTGTTTTGGTTTATAATGTGAGTACCCTTTTATCAAGAAGTATACATTGAACAACTAGATGGATTTAGATTGTCAGAAGATCCGAACATGGTTTGTAGATTAAAGAAGGTATTGTATGGACTCAAACAATCACCTAGAGCATGGCATGCAAGACTAGATAGATATTTGTTAATTAAAACATCGAGAAAGGAACTATAAACAATAATATTTATTTCAAGGCTAGAGGAATTAAGTTATTGATTGTTGTTGTTTATGTTCATGACATTATCTTTGGAGGAAGTGATGGGTTATGTAAAGAATTTTGCAGAAGAGATGTAAAAATAATTTGAGATATCTATGTTTGGATAGATTTATTTTTTCTTGGTCTTCAAGTTACTCAGTCGAATGATGGTATCTTTATTTCTCAAGATAAGTATGTTAAAGAGATGTTAAATAAGTTTGATATGAAGAATTGTAAACATGTTACTACCCCTTTAGTTGTTGGATGCAAATTAGGAAAAGATGATACATCTCCAAATGTTGATTAGAAGAAGTGCGGATCTACAATTAGAGGACTATTATATCTTACTGCTTTTAGACTAGATATTATGCAAGATGTATGTTTGGTTGCAAGATTTCAAGCTAGTCCAAAGAAAACTCATGATCAAGCAGTGAAGAGGATTTTTATATATCTGAAAGGAACTCGGGACTTTAGCCTATGGTACAAGAAGGATGGAGATTTCATGTTGAAAGCATATACAATTGTTGATTGGGTTGGAAGTATTGATGATAGGAAAAGTACTAGTGATGGTGCATTCTTTTTGCGAGACAGATTGGTTTCATGGATAGTAAGAAACAAGAATCAATATCATTATCCAATGTAGAAGCTGAATATATTGATGCAGCATCTTGTTGTACTCAAGTTTTGTGCATGAAGTAGACTCTTAAGAATATTATAATAGTATATGATGAAGCTATTCCTATTATGTGTGATAATACCAGTGCTATAAAAATTTTGAGGAATCTAATTATGCATTCAAGAAATAAACATATCTCAATCCGTTATTGTTTCTTATGGGAGAAGGTTGCCAAGAAAGAATTCAAACTAGAATACATTTCCACAATAAAGCAGGTAGCAGACATTTTTACTAAGGCTTTAGCAAAGGATACTTTTGAGTATCTCAAGTAGAAGTTAGGGGTTATTGCCCCTCCTTTTTCTAATTAGATCCATTTTCAATGGTGTATCTTTACAAGGGGGGACTTAGCACTTATCCTTGTCTCCTTAAATGATGTTATTGAGCTACTCTCAGGGGGAGTAGTGGTGTGAGTTGGTCTATATGGTTCGCATAACCCCTTGTCATTATTGTCAAAGTGGGAGAGATTTGTTGTGAAATTGGAGAGTTTTTGTGAGATTGGAGAGAGTTGTTGTGAGATTATTAGGATTATATTGGTGTTGCTATTGGTATTGGCATCAATGAAAAAGGAGGAGATTGGTGGAGATTATTGGATTTTTTTGATAGCATGAGCTTGTATGGTTGTTGTATACACCTAAAAATGGTCTAGAGATAACTGATTAAATACTCAGTTATTTAATTAATCCCCCTTCCCAATTAATTTAACTAACAAGTAATTTAATTAATTTCCATAATTCATCTACTTGTAAATAAATCTAAATGATTTATTTATATAATTCGCATCATATCCCTCTTTGATTAATTAATTAATTTCCCTCGTTTAATTCAATTCTTATAATCCCATAATTAAAATTAACAAATTCCAAGTTTGTTGAGTTTAATTATCATTTTCCTAATTATTTGAATTTCTAAATTCAAATTGAGCACATGGCTCCTAACTTCTAACTACCTAGCCTAACCACCCCCTAACCTAACCCATTTTATCTAATCCTGGGTCTAACAAACCCTATCCTATCTTGCACATCCTAACTTCTGTATCCTAACCTCATATGGGTTGGATATTCCCTCTTGTAGACACATGGCACCTTTGCCACATGTCTTCTCCCCTTTCACACTTGCCTTCTTGTGGACAACTTGTTAAAGATTCTTAGACACTTGTCACCACAGTGATGACATGTGTCTCTCCTTCCAACCCCTTTTCCAACTTCTTCAATCCTAGCCTTTGATATCTCCAGATCAAATCTCGACCGTCGATTTCTGCCACCTCAGCTTTGACCTTGGAAATCCTATAAATACACCTCATTTTCATCAATCACTCCTCCTGAAATCCCTTGCATTCTAGTTTTTTGCATAATTACTATAGGCAATTGCATATTTCTATCATATAGCATAATTGATAATTAGATCAAATATTAGCATGTTTAGCATTTTATCATGTTAATCTAGTTTCAATATCAATAATGTATCTTAATCGATCATCTTAGTTATAATCATGCATCAAATCATCCTAGCCTTATGCATTTGCATTATCATGATTATATAGCTACTCAACTTTTGAGTTGCCAATTTGGAGGTCATTGCTTGTTGAGGGCCAACTATCTACCACCTTCAAGGTCTTGAAAAATAGAGGATGGGACATCTTAAAGGAAGCCATTGGTTTGCTTTTATTTAGTTTTCCATTTGTTTCTTAATTTCATTTGTTGTCTCATCTATGTGCTTGTTTATTATTGACAGTAAATTTTTAGTAGCACATTTATTGGCGCCCACCGTGGGGCATAGCCCCTTTGATCTTTAACAAGTTTGCTTGTAGGAAATTTCATTGACAGGTTTAATAGCTCTTTGGATATGCAGATTAGCTCTTTCGGGTTCTAGATTCGTGTTCTCGATCTTCGTATTAGCGTCTTGTCACCTCAAATGGCGTTCATAAAGGATTCTTCAACTCTGTTTTTGTCTTTTTCCCTACTTTAGAGTTTTTCATCTCTGTCTTAGCATTTTTGGTTTTCTTGTAGCGCTTTTGGTCTATTTTGTAGTGCTTCTAGTCTGTTATGAGTTGCTTCTGGTCTGTTTTGCAATGCTTATGGGCCACATAACAATGTTTCTAGTCTCTTTTGTAGCATTTTTGGTCTTTGTTGCAGCGTTTTGGGTCTGTTTGGCAGCGTTTATGGTCTCTAGAACAATGGTTTTGGTTAATTTGACAGCGTTTTCAGTTGTTTTTGTAGCATTCTAGGTTTTTGTTCATCAATTTAATGTTTTGTTTTGCATTTCTCATGTCTGCATCTAAACTATCATTTTCCTCAATCTGATTTGCAGCTTGTTGATTTGCAGGTACTTATTTCTCTATCAAAGACCAGAGTTATAAATCCTTTTGCCGCCAAAGAATGCATGATAAACTACTAACTTTGTGTGCAGCCATGGTATTTTGCACTTGTTTTTGATAAATTAGGCACATAGACTAATTACAAATGGAAATGAACAAACATGTCTTATGTGTATTTGATGATAGGCGAGTATGCTCACACCTTTCTTAGGTAATTAGAAAGCTAGACTCGTCTTTTTATTTCATTAGTACATATCTTTAACGAGCCTGCCCTCCTAAGGATCATATAAGGCCAAAGCCAATAAGGTCAGTGAGAGGAGAATGACCCAAGTGGGAATGGCTAATGCCAAGTACTCCAACCCACTATAAATTAAATGTGATTTGATGAAAATCAAGTCAACAAAAATGCTCGAGAATAGCTCTCCTCCATACCTTTGGGTATATCAAACCTTGGTTTTCAAGGCTAGGATACCTCTTAATTGAGTTTATACCCTGACGCATCGAACGGATCCCTTACTAGTACCAATTAAAAGTAGAAGCTACTCGGTTCACCTCCAAACGTTATTATTCTCTCATGCAGGGAGGTTGAAGAATCTCTCTCAAAGACACTCACCATATGTCCCTCTTGAGCGTATGTGCAAACTCCCCTTTTGAGACCTTATTGCTAGGCTCATAACGGGACTACACTAGCTCTCACAAAGGCAAAAACACAAGCACCCTTTAGAGGGTGACAAGGTTGTGTGAGCTGATAGGGTACCAAGCTGTGGGCTAAGAAATAATAATGAAGTTGATTTCCTTAGGATAGACTGACTGGTGTGTTTTCAATTATTCAAAACCCATGAAAACTTGGGCTTTCTTTAAGTCCTTAAACATACACTTTATGTTGTCCTTTGGGACAAAGATAATTTGGCTTCTTTATTTTTGAGTCATGTCAAGATATCCTCCATAGAAACAGCAGAAATTTTAAACTCAAACTTCAAACTGTCGGATTTACACATTTTACAACATAGTAGCTCTTTCAGTCCAAACAATAGCTCTCTCTATCCAAACAGTGTCTCTTTCGGTCCAAACAATAGCTCTTTCGATCCAAACAGTAGCTCTTTTGGTCCAAATAGTAGCTCTTATAGTCCAAACAATAGCTCTTTCAGTCCAAACAATAGCTCTTTCAATCCAAACATCATCTCTTTTGGTCTAAGCTTCAACTCTCTTTGTTTGAATGTCATCGTTCTCAGTTTCAACATTAACTCTCCAAGTTTTTACTTTCTAAGTCTGAACATCAGTTGTCTAAGTCTGCACATCAACTTTGTGAGTCAAAACAACAATTTTTTGAGTTCCAACATCAGTGTTTTAAACATTGGAGTTCTTGGTTTGCATAGAAACATTTTAAGTCTAAACAATAGCATTTTTGGTCCCTCTGATAGCGTTTTTGGTCAATACCATCACATTTTTATTCAACAGAATAGAGTTCTTGGTCATTTTGACACCATTTATAGTTAGTATAGCAATGTTTTTAGTCATTTTGTTAGCATTTCTAGTAAACACATCAAAATCAAAAAATAAAAACAACCCATTTTTCAAACAATTAAACATAATGACTAGGTCATCTTCCCAGGGCACTCAATCAAGTTATCTTCTGTCAAAGAAAATTCAAATCTAGGCGCACTAATGTTTTCAAGTATTCATCTCTAGAAAGTTTAAGATCCATCAATTTAAAGTGCATAATCTCATTTCCTTTGATAAACTGATCTCTCAAACAAAGTTTCTCATCAGGATCTATCATCCTTTATCACAAAACTAAAATGTGTGATCAGAGTAACCTCATTCTCTACATAGGATATATCGATCCTATTAGACTTGGTCATATAAAAATCACAAAATTTGCACTCCAAACAAGGATTAAAAACTTGCAAACTCTCAAATACTTACATGACCATTTCATGTCATTTGAAAAAGAGGAAGGTTAGTCAAAAAGTGATCTTGAGAAAGAGAATATTTCTCTACGTAAACCACCAACTCTTATTGAAATATCACGTATTCTTACATCACTATCATGATTATCTACGTGGTCGTGGAAATGAGTTTGACAACAAACCTCTGAGAACGCAGGCCTTGCAACAAAGATGAGGGTTGTCTCAATCTCTCAATAGAGGTGGTCACATCAATTTATCATATTTACCTCAACAATTGATCACTTATTGAGATGCATTTTAGAAAATCAAAAACCTTGCAAAGCATTCAAATCACTTGTATGCCCATTTTAACCAAGGCTCAGAGATGAAAAAATCAAAGAAAAGGAAATAGAAACACCTGAAATGGCAAAAGATAATGAGAGGATGGTAAAAAATGAAATAGGGGAAGAGATAACTAGAGAAAACATTAGATAAATCCAACAAGATCCTAAATTTGATAAATTTATGGAGAAAAAATTGGAGGGTGAAAGGGAGAAATACTTCCTAATGTTAGCAAAATCTGGTGCTAAACTTCCCCAAGATTTTGACATAAACAACTTAAGAAAAAAGGAAGGATCAAAGGATACTCACAATAAGAATGATCAAAGTGATGAAACTCTCAATCACATAAATAGTGACACAAGAAGGAATCATGATGACAGAAGAACTCATGATGACACAAGAAATCATGATGACATAAGAAGAACTCATGATAACACAAGAACTCATGATGACACAAGAAGAACTCAAGATGACACAAGAAGGAATCATGATAACACAAGAACTCATGATGATACAAGAAAAAATTGTGTTAATGATCCTCTTTTAAATCTTACCCAACAAATACAAACTCTACAACAACAGATTCAAGATATGCAAAATAGGTTGAGTGCCAAAAGATATTCATTAGAAGACATTTGTCCATATCCTTTTGATAGAAGTTTGAACAAGGTGTCATTTCTACAACATTGTGAGATCCCAAAATATGATAAGTATGATGGAAAAACTGATCCACAAGATCACATCAGAGAGTTTTGCATAATGAGCATGGAATTTGTTCATAATGGAACATATCTCATGCGATTATTCCCCAAAATTTTGAGTGGACAATCAATGGAGTGGCTCTCTAAATTACCACTTGGGATTATATCATTTGAAGAACTTGTGAACAAATTCATTCCACAATACTCTTATAACATACACCATGAGATAACTATGTTGGATTAGTGCAAAGGCTATGATGTTGTTGGTTAAGAATGCAAAGGAGTCCATTAAAGTTTTTATTTGATATGTAATGTTGGTCTTTGGTTGCCACTCTCTCGCGGGCTCTATGCTGTTTTGTTTCTAGCTGTTGGGTTTTCTGTTGGTCTTTTTGCAGCTATTCTATTTTTGTCATGTCTTCTCTTGTTTCTTTCATGCTTATCCTCTATTATGTAAGTGGGTTTCGGGTCCCTTAAAACCTGATTTTCCTTAATCAAAAACATACACCATGAGATAACTATGTTGGATTAGTGCAATTTTAAACAAAAGAATGGGGAGTCTTTCATGATCTTCTTACAGAGATGGAGACGTTTATTCAATAGATATCCTAGACCAGTGCCAGCTCATGAAAAGATGGACATATTCATTGATAATATCACAAGTGAAATGAGTTATAGGCTCAAATTACAATGTCCTCCTTGTTTTTCAAAGATGATTGAAAATGGTCTCAAAATAGAGGATGCTATGGTTAAGAAAGGAGAATTGAAACTCTACAAAGAAGGAAATAATTCCTCCAACTCATTCAATAATAACAACAACAACAATCACAATAATGATAAACCAAAATTTTGGATAAGAAATAGAAATGTTGTGAATGATGGAGTATTTGATGCCAACAATGTTAAACCACATCAACCTATTTTCAATCTATCAAGTCGGGCACTAGTGAGCAATCAAGAAAATAATGCTAAATCAAAACCATTCTTTCCCAATACTCGCAAAAAATTTACCAACATTGGTGAACCATTGCAATCAGTTTTAAAAACTCTAATTAATCACACTACTAGAAGCAAGAGATTTTGAACCCAAAATTGAACCAAGTTGGTGGAATGATAATCATTTTTGTGTTTCATAGGAACAAAGGACATCAGACCAATGATTGTCAAAGACTTAAACATGTTATTTAGGATTTAATTGACAATGAGGTAATCACAGTGGATGGGCACAAAACAAATGAATTTCATATGGCCTTCAAAACTCCATTTCCCAACTATGAAAAAGGTGAACCATCAAATACTCAAAATGACAAAGGGAAAGCAAAAGTTAACTATGTTCACGCCTACAACAACGTAGTAAATGTCATTATCATCAAAGATAAAGCACCAACAAAACCAGCACATATCCTTACTCAAAGTAAGGCTAAGGTAACATTCCCAGGTGTGACAAATAATGCAACATATACCTCGAGGTAGTATAACATAGTGGACCCCCTGCGCAGATATCCATCCTAGAGCTCCTAAAACTCTCACCAACACATAAGGAAATATTAGAAAAGGCTCTAGTTGAAACCACAATCTCTAAAGACTTGGATGTTGATCAGTTCCGAACCATGGTGGGACACCTTATAGCTCCTCATTGCCTATCATTCATAGAACATAACGATGTATCATTGCAACATCCCCACAATGCTCCACTATACATTGAAGTGCTTATTCACAAAATGCATGTCAAATGTGTTCTCTTAGATGGAAGAGCGAGCTTAAATATTTGTGCATTGAGTTTAGTGCATGCCTTAGGTTTTTCAAAAGAAGCAGTGGATCCCAGAAAGAAAAAAAAATTCAAAGCATATGATGAAGAAGAGCAATCCTCTAAAGGAACAATTGTATTACCACTTAGAATAAGACAAGTTCAAAGAGATACAATATGTCAAGTCCTGGACTTGAATCTATCTTATAACATTCTTTCGGGTAGTCCATGGATCCATGATATTCAGGCGATCCTTTTGACATATCACCAATGTGTTAAATTCCCCCATAATGGACAAGAGGTAACAATTTCAGCAGATTCAACTCAATATTGCAGCAATCTAAGGCCAGCTCAGGATGCCACAGTTCCTCACAACAGAGAAGCATTCTCTCCTATCCCATCATCCCAGAAAAAAATTGTTGACATCAACCTTAGAAAGTTTTGATAAGAGGTTGAAATTGAATGACAAGGGAATGGAAGAGTATTCTCTACAGGCTCTACCACTTTCCCCAAAATCTTACGGAAAACCAACAAGTTCACAACCGCAACTCCTACAAAAAACCTCTTCAAATATATAACGAAGCATTTGTTAGAGTTGGGACATTATCTGAAGAAACTAAAGACAAAGATGTGCTATAATGGCTATATAAGGATGATGAAGTTCAACAAAAAATCAATAATGTCAGTATACCCATAGAAAAATATGGAAAAGGATTCAGCATCCTACAAAAAAGGATACACTGGAACAGGTCCTATGGGAAAAAGAAAAGAAGGTCTTCTAGAACCCATACAACCTAAATCTCAAATGGCTAAGGACAAATCAGGCTTAGGGTATGGATAAGTTACTCCAAAACAAGAAACATATTCTAGACAATAAAAAGAGGAGCATGACAGAAGACAAGAGGAACTTGCAATCCAAAGAGAGGAAGCATCTGCTAGAAAACAAGAAGAAGAGAACAAAAGAAAACAAGAAGAGTTGTCAATTCAAAGGGCGGAAGCAAACGCTAATCAGTAACAAGAACAAGAGGACATAAGGCCACAAGAAGAGAGAATCTCTATTCAACAAGAAGAACAAAATGATAGAAAATCCCAAGAAAAATCAACTTCCAATCAACAAAGACAGGAAAATGGTGTAAGGCAAGAAGAGCTGATAGAAAGACTAGTAGAAGTAAACATCAGTCTAGAAGAAGAAAAATATGAGAGAAGAAAAGAGATGGCAAGGAAAATAGAAGAAGCGACCCACAATCTATATGAACAAATGTATAGATTATAAGCTAGCAGTGAAATTGCCTCACATGAGTGGGAATTCGATACATGTTCTGAGGAATCTTTTGAAGAATCTTGTGATGTAAAAAATGTATATATTGATATAGTCCATTCATATGGGGGCCAAACATTAGAATATAGGCCACTTGAATGAGGATCACAAATGGTCAAGATTCTAACTTCACTGAGACCAATTAGAGGGCGATCAGGAGAACGTATCCTAAGGAGAGTGACATCCTTAACTCAGCAAGAATAACTGAAAAACCTTGATAACTTTGTTATGACCATTGAGGCCTTTGAAACTAACCAATATGACGATCCTTTACCCTTAATACATCAAGAACTTATTGACTGGGAAACCACCGGAATCAGTAAAATTGATACCTTCCAAAATGACCATGCTATAGCCATATATCTCAAGGCAGTTGAAGCCGTAACACTCAAAAGAGCTTCCACTAGTGAATCTAATAATGTGTCTTCTAGTCAAGGGGGTGCCAAATCTTCCAGTCGTAAAAGTGAAATTAAAGAATCAAAAAGAGGGTCTAATGCTGAAAACCATTCTATGGCAACATTAGACCAATCAAAAGATAAAATAAAGGGTGTATCTGAGGGTGAAAACCTCTTTGAGGTGCCCAAAGATGGAAGATTTGACACCATCCCAAAAAACTTTCAAGAGAGATCGGCTATCATGATTGAACCTATAGAAGTAGTCAACATTGGTACTCCAGAGAATACTAAGATTCTTCACCTTGTAGCATCTTTATCAAAACAAGAGAGAAAATACTACAGTGACTTCTTCAAGAGAAGGTAAATCAACTTTGCCTGGTCATACACAGATATGCTAGGACTAGATCCAAACCTCATCATGCATCACCTCAATGTCACTTCAGGATCCAAGCTGGTCAAGCAAAAACTCAGGAAGATGCACCCTCACATTTATCTTCTTGTCAAAACAAAGCTGAAGAAAATATTGGATGTAGGATTCATACGACCAATCGCATATTCAAACTGGGTGTCAAATATCGTACCTGTGTCAAAACCAAATAAAAGTATCTGAGTGTGCACGGACTTCGGGGACTTGAACAAGGATTTCCCAAAGGATTATTTTCCATTGCCAAGCATTGATATCATTGTAGATTTAACAACTGGACATGAAATGTTCTCTTTAATGGATGGTTTCTCAGGGTACAACCAAATCAAGATAGCCCCTAAAGATCAAGAGAAAAAAACATTTACATGCCCTTAGGGTACTTTCTGGTAGAACATCATGCCATTTGGGCTCAAGAATGTTGGGGCTACTTTTCATAGAGCTATGACCACCATTTTCCATGATATGATGCATACCTACATGGAAGATTATGTGGATGATATACTAGCAAATCGCACACCAGAGAAGGCCACCTGGAAATTCTAGATAAAATATTTCACAGGTTAGAGAAATACAAGTTGAGACTAAATCTAAACAAGTGCGCTTTTAGGGTCACATCAGGCAAGCTTTTGGGATATATCATATCTGCTCATGGAATAGAAGTTGATCCAATAAAGGTAAAAGCTACAATGGAAATGAAATCACCAAAGAACATCAGTTAGTTGTGTTCTCTACAAGGGAGATTGTAGTAAATAAGAAGGTTCATAGCACAATTGGTTGATCATTGTCATCCATTCACTCACTTATTGCACAAGAATGTTGCATTCAGATGGAACGACAAATGTGAGGAAGCCTTCACTCAAATCAAGGAATATTTGGTATCTCCACTAGTACTAACATCACCAATTGAAGGAAAACCATTGTTGATTTACCTCTCAGCTATAGAAGTATCACTACAAGCCCTCCTAGCACAACACAACAATGAAGGAAAAGAGCAAGTAATCTACTATATCAGCAGAACTCTAGTTGGATAATGAGTTGAACTACACAATAGTGGAGAAAGCATGCCTAGCAGTAGTATTTGCAACCCAAAAGTTGCGACATTATATGCTCACACACTCAATTAAGATGATTGCAAAGATTGATCCTTTGAAGTATCTCCTAAGCAAGGCAACACTGCCAGGTGGACTAGCTAAATAAGTCATGGTGCTGAGTGAATTTGACATTGAGTATGTTGATATAAAATCTATAAAAGGACAAGTGATCACAGATCAACTAGATGAAGCGCTCCTGCGTGATGATACACTATTACACATTGAATTTCTCGATGCAGATGTTCTCACCATCAGCAAGAAGACTTGGGAACTATATTTTGATGGCTCTTACATACAACATGGATCAGGTACAAGAATCCTATTTATAACATCTCAGGGCCACACTATCCCTAAATCATACGGGTTGTGCTTCCCATGTACAAACAATACTGCAAAGTATGAAACACTAGTAATCAGCCTCAAGATGGTCATTGAATGGAATATCAAAGAGTTGCATATCTATGGAAATTCATAGCTAGTTATCAACCAGATAAATGATGAGTACCAAACCAAGGATGATAAAATGATGCCCTACAAGAAACTGGTTGATGATTTCAAGAAGTACTTTGCAAACATCACTTCTATTCAGACCTCGAGGAATGAAAGTAAAGCAGGAGATGCCATGGCAATGATAGAATCTCTTTTACAAACTCAAGAGAATCAAGAGCATTATGAATTCTTGGTGGAAGAACTCTTTTATCCAGCCCATGATTCCCCTGACACCCAAATAATCTACAATATATCCGGAACTAATTCCTCACACTATGGACAAACCTATCTTTACTTGAAAGATAATATTCTTCCTCCAGACCTCTCATGAAACCAAAAATGAAACTTTATTTATCAATCCTCCCACTATACCATTATTGTTGATAGCCTTTACAGACGAGGTCTAGATAGCACTCTCCTTAGGTGCCTCGAACGTTACGAATCTAAAAAAGCCTTAAAAAAAGTCCATGAAGGTATTTGTGGCATACATTAAAGTGGTCTTACACTGGCTAAGAAACTCATATGCTTGGGTTATTATTGTCCCACTATGGAAAGAGATTCCCTCACATATGCCAAGAAATGTAAACAATGTCAGATTCAGGGCAATCTTATACATGCACCAGCAAAAGAGATGCATCCTTTGGTAGGATCATGGTTGTTTTCTCAATGGGGTCTGGACCTGGTAGGAAAGATTCACCCTTCATCTTCAAATGGACAATTGTTCATTTTGACTACTATAGAATACTTTACTAAATGGATTGAAGCAATGCCTTTACCAATAGTGACAAGGAAACAAATAGTTTCTTTTATCCTCAACTATATCATCTGTCGCTATGATATTCCCATCTCCATTATCAATGATAATGGAAGACCTTTTAAGAATCAAGATGTGCAAGAACTATGTTAGCGATTTAAAATCCAACATATATTCTCAAAACCCTACTATCCTCAAGGGAATGGTCAAGATGAGGCATACAACAAAACAATCCTAAAAATTTTGAAGAAGATAGTCAATGAAGTTGGTAAGGACTAGCACATTCAGTTGAATCTCACTCTATGGGCTTATCGCACTAGCATCCATACACCCACTAGGGTAACTCCATATTACCTTGTGTATGGGTCGGAAGCAATCCTCCCAATCGAAGTAGAAATACCTTCTCTATGGGTGTCATTAAAGGGACTTGTTCCAAATGAGGAGTAGAGAGTATCCAGGTTACAAGAACTAGAGTTTCTACAAAAGCGTCGCCAAAATGCTTCTGATCACTTAAAAGCATATCAGCAAAGGATGGAGACAAGCTATAATCACCATATCAAGCTGAGGGTATTTCAGTTAGGAGATCTTGTCTTAAGAGAAAATCCATGCAACCAACAAGATCGAGAGAAAAAGGGAAATTTGAACCAAACAAGTTAGGTCATTTTGTCATGGTCACTGCATATGGATCCAAAGCCTACAAATTATCAACACCAAAAGGCGAGCGGTTTGAAGAACCTATCAACACAATGCATCTGAAAAAAAATTATGTCTGCAAAAGCAGAAAATCAAAAAATAGTGAAAAAGCAAAAAATCCAAAAACAGTGAAAAAATAGAAAAACCAAAAACAGTGAAAAAATGGAAAATCCAAAAACATTGAAAAGCAGAAAATCCAAAAATAGCGAAAACAGTGAAAAATAAAAAATCAAATATGAGGAAAAATGCAATAAAAATAGATGGTGAAAACCTGGCAACAGACGTTATCTGTCAGCTGGCTCTTCCATCTATGAGTTCATGCTTTCTTTCTACATCCATCTATCACATTTGTATATATCCATCATAAAAGCCTTTTGTACATAATTAGACAGCACCATCTCACCATGGTTTGGATCATCATTGTATATCCATAATAAAGTTTGTTTCTATACTAGGGGCAAAATCTTGAACCTAGTTAGGGGCAAGATTTCACTTTGAGCTTAATCAAATAGGCAGAACAACAGTTAGGCAACACTTGTCAAGTGAAAAGTGAGGCACATTCAATGTTGAACACAAGATCAAATCATCAACCATCAACTATCAAATAAAACATTACAAACAAGTATTAATGGATGATATCTTTTGACTATAATAGTTTTAACACTTCAACAAAAATAGTTCAACTGTTATATCTTGATTTTTGCTATCATGATTTCTAAGTGACTCAAGGATGTCTCAGACCAGAGTAACAAGGAACATAATATTTCATTTCTCTACTATCTATAAATTAATCGTTAATATGTGCAAGTTGTCTCGGGACATAATCATCAAAGTATCATTGAGGATATTTCAGATTTGCACATAGGAACAATTAAAACTGCATGTTTTACACAAGCAACACTCAGATCATCTTGGTTCAATTATACCTCAATGCTTGTGCTAACTTGCAATATCAAAACCCAGGAAAGTAGTTCTCATGTCATCATGGTTCAATTATACCATCTATGTTTGCACTCACTTCCCACATTTTAAAGGCTCAATGATGATAAAAAGCAAATGACCAAAATGACCGGTCTTATCACACCATTACATTTCATTTGCATTTGCATATTTAAAGTAGATTGCATTTCATTTTGCATGGGATCATAAGAGCTCATCTTTTGCAAGGCCAAAAGCTTCAAAATGGTATATCTCTCTTATTAAGTGATTGAGTACATTAGACATCAATAAAATAATCAATTCATCCATCCTGCATGATAAGTTAGTTCATTTCATCGCATGTAAACATTGCATAATAAGAAATCATTCATATAGATAATCAAATCATTAATTTATTCAGTTAGATCATTCATGGCATAAAACATTCATATATCATATCAAATTATGTACCATAGTGCATCATCATCACATTGCATCTATCTCATATCAATATGCATAGGCAAAATCATAAAATCATCATAAAAATAGGAGGCATTTCATCACACATGCATCACATAGTACATAAAGCATTTACATTTATCATAAGCATATATGCATCAGCATACATCATCACATATCCATACATTAGAATGAATAGGCATCATCATAAATAAATTCACATTGCATACATCCATTATCTAGAATTCATATTCAAATAGAAAGTAAAGCATGCATCAGGGAAATAGTGGCACAACATAATCATATAGCAAGTAAAAGGCATCCATAATCTCATAGGTCATATAGAGAAAATAGAATCGACTGCATCTCGTATCATCAAAAATAATCGATGTCCAAGGTACAATGATATCGCAAAAATATCTGAGATACATCACAAAATATATCACAGGAATCATCAATGTCTCATCACAAGTGTATACAAAATCATATCAATGATCAATCTCTCATATCAATGTCAAATTGGATGATGAGCAGAACTTTCTCCAGATGTTGTGGGCCTAACTGAATCTCATGCTACTCTATGAATGCACCAACATCAGCACATCTAAATCTTCCTACAATGAGATATCAACAAAATGTCAGTTCTTTATCCAATCAATTGCTTGGATCAATTGATCTGCTATCCTATCCACTCACTGGAGATTTTCATCTATCTCTTTGAGAACCCCTCAGTGATGCTCATTCATCATGAGGTCACACATCTAGTCTATTCTATCTTGAGTTTATATCATTGACACTTATCAATCATGAAGTCAATCAAACTCATCCTATCAGATCTTCAAATCTTAGAGTTTATATAATTGACCCTCATCGATCATGAGGTCAATCAAACTCTATCAATCATCAAATCAAGTAAAACATCAAAGTACTCATAGAACTAACACTTTCATCAACCAAAGTTGCAAGAATCAAATAAATTGTATCAGGAAATCAATTTCACAAAAATCCAAACAATCCAATCATCAATTCTCTCAATTGATCTCTTGAGGGGGCATCCTTGTATCATCATCTATCAATCAGCGTCTGGGGCATCATATCAAAATTGAATATGCATCGTATCGAAATCATATCTGCATCAAATCGAGAAATTTTTTTTTGAACCAATGTATTGTCACACATCGCTTCAAAGAGGGACACAATGTATACACCTAAAAATGGTCTGGAGATAATTGATTAAATACTCAGTTATTTAATTAATCCCCCTTCCCAATTCATTGAATTCACAAGTAATTTAATTAATTTCCCTAATTCATCTACTTGTAAATAAATCTAAATGATTTATTTATATAGTTTGCATCATATCCCCCTTTGATTAATTTATCCACATTAATTAATTAATTTCCTGCATTTAATTCAATTCTTCTAATCCCATAATTAAAATTAACAAATTCCAAGTTTGTTGAGTTTAATTATCATTTTCCTAATTATTTGAATTTCTAAATTCAAATTGAGCACATGGCTCCTAACTTCTAACTACCTAGCCTAACCACCCCCTAACCTAACCCATTTTGTCTAATCCTGGGTCTAACAAACTCTATCTTATCTTGCACATCCTAACTTCCTTATCCTAACCTCTTGTAGGTTGGATATTCCCTCTTGTAGACACATGGCACCTTTGCCACATGTCTTCTCCCCTTGGACACTTGTCTTCTTGTGGGAAATTTGTTAAAGATTCTTAGACACTTGTCACCACAGTGATGACATGTGTCTCTTCTTCCAACCTCTTTTCCAACTTCTTCAATCCTAACCTTTGATATCTCCAGATCAAATCCTAACCGTCCATTTCTGCCACCTCAGCTTTGGCCTTGAAAATCTGATAAATACCCCTCATTTTCATCAATCAATCCTCCTTAAATCCCTTGCATTCTAGCTTTTTGCATGATTACTATAGGAAATTGCATCTTTCTATCATATAGAATAATTGATAATTAGATTAAATATTAGCATGTTTAGCATAGTTTTTATCATGTTAATCGAGTTTCAATATCAATCATGTAGCTTAATCAGTCATCTTAGTTATAATCATGCATCAAATCATCCTAACCTCATGCATTTGCATTATCATGATCATATAGCTACTCAAATTTTGAGTTGTCGATTTGGAGGTCATTGCTTGTTGAGAACTAGCTATCTACCACCTTTAAGGTCTTGAAAAATAGAGGAGGATGAGGCATCTTAAAGAAAGCCATTGGTTTTCTTTTATTTAGTTTTCCATTTGTTTCTTAATTTCATTTGTCATCTCATCATTTAGTGTTAATAATAAAAAAGCACAGTTGTCATTGATATCAAACTTGTTTATCCAGAAGACTGTTGGTCCAAATATGCTTTTGGTTGTTGCAAAATTATGTTTTGTGTTGTAGTTAATATTTTTGGTGTTGGTTGCGTTATTCTATATTTAGGTTGGTCGAAAAGCTTTTTGTGCCCTTCGGATATGTTGCTAATTGTGTTGTGGTTTAGTGGATCATATTCTTTTGGTTCAGATATGTGTTGGAAGATGTCTTGAGATGTTGATTTGGGTTTCACCATGGTGTGTGGAGATCCACACTGAGTACTTTGCATCGGAAGAGTTTATGTGGTCAACTGGTTGTTATTTCTACATGTTATTTTTGGTAATGGATTTGGAGTATGTTTAAGTGTGTTTGAATTGTTGGATCAATTGTACAAGGATGTATTGCAATATGTTTTGGTTTCCTCTTTCTCCTAGATTGAAGTATTTTACATCTGAATGGCTTATTTTGTGTAATATTGTTTATGCTATTTTGGCTGACCCTTAATTAGGATTTCAATGTTGTATCTCATATTTAAGATGTGTATATGGTTGAATTGTAGTGTAGATGAGAAGTGTATGCCAATGATTTGCAAGCAGATTCAAGTTTGTGGTGATGCAAAAGTCAATTTGAGAAGAACATTGAAGGTGATATATTATGCGATAGTGTATTGTGATAGTGAAGATTATCAAAGATGTCATGATGTTGGTCACTTGATCCATTTATTCAAGGAAAATTTCATGTTCAAGAGAATCCTTCTCAATTTCAATTCAGCTATTTCATTCATTGCTAACTGATAGTGAGTCCTTCGGTAGCAGTTTGTGTCTTGTCCTAAAAAAGTGATCTTCAGTTGAGCAAGTCCTCTTTATATCTTGATTAAGGTTGTGTGCCTTAGTTTTGGAAGTCCTTCAAGTATTGGTGCTCCTTAGCACTAATCCTAAAATGTTGTAAACATTAGCATTCAGCTTATGAGTTAGCTTCTCACCATGGTTTTTCCCTATTTGGGTATTCCATGTAAATCTGGTGTTCATGTGTTGATGGTCGATGCTTATGTGTTAATGATTAATGTGTTATTGCTAAGTAAGTTATTGTTGTTTATTAATAATCTATTTTAAAGTTCTAGACTGATTCACCCCCCCTCTCAGTCTTGTCGAGTGTTCAACATAACCTATTTGAAAAGGAATAAACTCAAGAGTGCCTAACAGAGTAGAATGTGGAAATACCATCCAATGTAGAAGCCCTAGTTACTGAGCGATAAGTGGAGGATGCTCATGAACAAAAACTAAGTAAGGTTGCTACAAAACAAGGAGGAGAGGAAATAAATGTAGACTAGGATTCCTCAAGAATTGTTCTCACTAGAAAGAGATCAAGTTAAGTTGATAAGATCTGCAAAACAACAAAAGAAGAAAAAGAAGAAAGAATTGCCTAAACTCCAAGAAAATTCCTCTTAGTACAAGCACATTTATCCATCTCCTAATGATACAACTATAAAAAGGACTAGAACATAAGTAAAGAGTATGGCACTTGAGTAAACAAGGAATAATCTCTATCTTTTGAGGGACCATCTACTAATAGGAAATGATCATGATAGCGGACACACCGAGGAAACCCAAGTAGGTAAGAACATTATATATCACTTTCAAAAATGACAAAGGAGAAATGGTGGCAAATATAGCTATGCCAACTATGGATAAAAATGTTAGAGATATAACTCCCTCAAATTACCAAGTAACACAGGTCAAGATAGGGAAACAAACTAGATGGGAAGAGCTAGCCAAATTTGATGCAACAATAGAAACCATAAAATCAAGGATGCAAAAAGAATAACAATCAAAGTAGGAACTAAAGGGACAATTGGCTCAATTCATCAAAGACTTGGTTACTTCCTTAGCTTCTCAAGCTGCAGAAATAAAAGTGCCAGCCCTGATCCCTAAAACAAAAATGGATTCCTTATATGCCATGAAGAACAAGGCAACTGTAATGGACTATTGGATTGCCCAATAGTAGGGAAAAATCATATTATTTTAGGTCAATGCTTATGATATTTATGAGGAAGCATCTAGAGTTGAAGCAAAGATGACCACATTGGCCAATCAATGGGATAAAGAAACCCAAAAATATCAAAATAAAATTGATTTATTGAAGGAAATAAGAGAACTAGATGCAAGAGAGATTTAGCAAGTTGATATTTTGGGAGATGAAAATTTTAATTTCATTGAAAGTAGCATTGATGCGTTGGAGTTTAAGTTAGTTGTGAATAGTTTAGGACCAAAATGATAAAATAACATTCAAGTTTTGAAGGTTTCATAACTATCAACCTTGGGGCCCACTTGTACAAAGAAAATTTAGGTTGGTTGAAAGTTAAAGAAAAAACTTGTTCAATGAGACAAGCTAGTTGAAAAAAAATTGGTCCCACTAGGAAATTTGATGAATAGATTATGAATGAATGCCTATAATTAATTTTATCACCAAATTAGGCAACCAAGGTTGTTATCGCCTCGGAGGACACTATGAATAAATTTAAATAATCTCTTAGAGTGGCAAAGTTTAGAATGAATCGGGTGGATGGGTATGACAAAGAGCCATTGGATTACTACTTAGTAAGCTATGGGGAATACAAGAATAAATAGTAAGTAGTGAGATAGAATTTTGTATTTAAATTTTAGGCCTATTGTTTCATTTGTTCAAAAGATATTTTTACTCAGATTCTCTGGTGGTTAAGGATAATAGAATGAAGGTAGAAGTAGTTAACTCTAGTCCCAAATTGGTAACTTTCTTCCACAACACAAGTACACTTCATGCACTATTGTTGTATTCATTTCAAGAATAGAAAGTTTATTTTTAGATTATTCTTCCTAAGCGCAATGGGAAACTTTCTATTTCCATCTTTCACACTTTAGTTCATTCTTGCATCTTTCAAAAATTTCCATCAAGCAACAACTCCAACTTTCTATTTTCATCTCCAATTTTGATTCTCTTTTGATTTTCTTTTTGTCTTGTTGGAAGAACTTTGATCCCTTTTGAGTAAATTTCTATTTTGTGTCTTTAGTCTTTGGCTAGCAACTTGCATGTTGGTTTCCCCTTCTAGGTTGTAGGAGTTTTTGCGAGATTTTGATCATTGATTTTGAGGAGGATTCTCCCTATAAATACAATCTTAAACTTATAATCAAGGCCTAAAAATTAATGATAAATTAGCTTGTATTGCTTAATAATTTTTGGCTCTAAGTATTTAGTTTCTAAAAGGAATATTTTGTGAATGTTGTGAACCAAAATATCAATGATTTGCTGGTATATTTCAAAGAATAATAAAATGTTATGGTTTGTAATCTCATTGTATATCCCTTGTGGTTGTTTGGTATTGTTTCTTTCTTACAAATTCCTTAATCCAATATATATTTAAAATTTTATTAAGAATGTTCATCTTTATAAATCAATCTATGCATGCATAATGGTGATTGATGTTAAAATGAACATGAGAAGAGAAAATTAATTTGTATTATGAAACTTCAACTTCATTTTCATGTTTGAATTGTTAATTATAGCATGCTAAATGATCTAAATGCATAAACCTTCCTAGATTTTTTTGATATTGTTGATTAAGAATAATACCAATCATTCATTTTCTTACAGATCTATTCAATATTTTGTTCAAGATTCTTTTAAGCTTGTTAGTTAAGAAGTAGATTAAGAAACCTATACCTTTCAGCTTGGAACCATCATACCCTCTTGTTTAATAGGCCATGTTGAACACTTAGCTATCCAAAACCATTGTGACCCAACAACAGAGACCTTGGGAGCTCTAAATTATCCTTGTTTATACCTCTTTTAAGGTAGATTGGGTGGAAACATTTAGTTTGTGTTGAGTGTGCCAAAAGGCCCATCAACAAAATTGGAAATAGGAGGGCTAGAATAAGTTGGATCATATAGCATAATTCTCCCTTGAGCTATTTGAAAGAGTCTTATAATCAATACCCAATAAAGAAGAATTCTTAGAGTTAGGACCCATTACTAGGCCAAGGGGAAATAAAGGAAAAGATCAATAGGCAATATCATGCTGGGGAACGCCATCTATTGTCCAAACACCCAAGAAAGCAGTTGTTATCCCTTTTGGTAAACCCAAATCCACCGATCAACCTACCACAAATGACTTCAATGCCATACTTTGATCATGGCCATTCAACTCCAGGAGTTGTCCTTTGTAGAATACATGATCTGCTAAGAAACCTATAGAAGTTTTATGCGAAGTATGAATTCACTAGACCTAAGACTGCAAAACAACACATTGAGACTTTTAATGATGTGCTGGTTAGGTATCAAATAAAATATGAAGATGTTGTTTGCAGCATATTCCCATATTATCTTGCAAAAAATAAGTATAACTAGTATCTCACACTTCTAGCCAACTCCATTCTCAATTGGAAAAATCTAGAAGAAACTTTTCTTGCTCAATTTAGGTTATATGTGGACCCTACAACATTATATCAACAGTTTTCATCTTTGAGGAAACAACCAAAGGAACCTCTAAAAATGTTCAACATAAATTTTTAGAGGTTATACAAAAGAATGAGGTCACCTTATGCCATAGCCAAAGATGTGGCCATTGAGGTATATTTCAAAGCTATAGATCCCTAGTCTGCTTTGTTTTTAAAGAAGAATCACACTCCTCAAGAGATAGATAAGTTTTCTAAGGAATATGCTTTGGTGATCAAGATAAACCAAGATCAGACTTTGGGAGGGTATTGGACATAATCTACCTATTGACATGCAACAAGGGACGTATAATCAAATGACCAATTTCAACCCCACTCACAATAGGAGCCCCAACTATGAATCATGTATCATTATATGGACCTCGAAAAATAATTTGAACCCACCAAACCAAGCTATTACTTGAAAAAACCTTTCCTTCACTGGTATACATAATTACTCAAGAGACTGGAGGTTTATAAATTTGACAGGGACAACATAATAGTCCAATACTTCAAATGCCACAATGGAAAATTAGGTCTATAACTCCCCTTTTGTTGATCAAATAACACAGTTAACAGTAGGAGTAGAGGCACTAAAGAAGATGTTGTCCCATATGATTAGTGAGTCAAACCAAATCAAGATCAATCCTCCTTTGAATCAAAACCAAAATTAACCCCAA
The DNA here is from genome assembly GCF_030272615.1 of Cryptomeria japonica. Classification (NCBI taxonomy): domain Eukaryota; kingdom Viridiplantae; phylum Streptophyta; class Pinopsida; order Cupressales; family Cupressaceae; genus Cryptomeria; species Cryptomeria japonica. The sequence goes on from NC_081408.1 coordinate 307,961,461, forward strand.
CCACTAGAAGACCTTGTTCATCTATGAATGGATGTGGGAGTTAAATAACCTTTCACTCAGGAGCTCCTTAAAATAATTGAAACCTCGCCTGAATAGGCTATTTCTAATCCCCCAAAAGGTCCCCCTATTATTCTTTAATAGGTCTTTCATGTGGCCCCATTGAACCAACTATCCAACTCTGTCCCCTAGAAGATAGATAAATCTCTTCCTTTTCCACCCTGGTCCAAAGCTCTAGAGATAAGTACTCCCAGAGGAGTGAGGTGCTTTCTCCTAAGTTACCTCTTGGCTCCTCACTTTTGAGAAATTTCTCTTCACCTTCAATTTAGTCCCCTAGTTCTAGTTCGAGTGTTTTTTTGGAAGGAGAAGAATAGAAAACACAAAAGAAGAAGACTAGAAATAATAAAATTGATGTGGGGATGGAGGCAAAGGGTGGCTATCTATCCCATCACCTCACTTAATGGAAAGATGTTGCAAGAGAGATTGTAAATGGAAAGCAAAATACCTTGGATTTCTCCTCAAAAATCCATAAGTGAAGTTCCTCTCCTGGAATATGTGAGGCCTCAATAGCCCTAAAAATAATGCACTCTCAAGAATACTCTCCTTGAGAAGAGGATTGATATACTCCTACTTCAAGAAGTTAAAATAACTAAAGATACTTTTCAATTTGTTCCTAACTACTTATGGCTAGATGCTAGTTTCCTCATTAGTGATGTTAATGGTACATTGGGTGGTGTTGTTACTATGTGGGAACCCAAAAAAAAATTGGGGACCCTTCTCTCTTGCTCTTCAAGAAGTTTGGTTGTTAAGTTCTTCAACCCAAATTTCTCTTGGATCCTAGTAAGCTTATATGTTCCTAACTATCAAAATGCTTGCAAATTTATTTGGGAGGATATTTCACTGTAATTAATGGTTGATAAAGATTCCTACTAATTAATTGATGGTGACTTCAATACCCCTATCTTTCCTTTGAAAAAATTGAGGTCTGATTGATTACACTATTCGAATGGCTGATCTGGCAGACTTCATAAACATGGTGGGCCTAATAGACATTATTTGCTTGCCCAACCTTTCACTTGGTCTAACCACATAAAATATGCTAATATGATTCAAGTCAAATTAGAACATTTCCTAGACTCCAACTAGGACACTAGTTGCAAATCCACTCTTCATGCTTTTTCAAGGATTGTCTCAGTTCATAACCCCCTAATGCTCATTTGGGTTGATCAACCCAAGAGGGGACCTATTCCTTCCTATTATGAAATCATGTGGTCCACCCACCCTGACTTTAGGAATTGTATTTGGGTTGGTGGAATACTCTTGTCTAGGGTACTATTATGTACAGGGTGTCTCAAAAATTGAACCTCATAAAGGATAAAGTGGAAGGGTGAAATAAATTCACTTTTTGTGATATCTTGCTTAGGAAGAAAGAGTTGAATGCACAGTTGATCTACATATAGTTACAAATTGCTAATGGAGACCTCTCAAATGAGACCAATATGGAGGAGCAAGCCTCAAGAGGGAAATGGAAAGAGAACTTAAAGAGAGAAGAAATATTTTGGAAGAAAAAGTCTAAGGTCCAATGGCTGAAGGAGGGAGACAGAAATTTTGTCTTTTTCCACAAATCTACACTCCAACATAGGAAGAGGAATGCCATCTTGTCACTTACTGATGAAATGACCAAATGATTAAGGATGACACCTAGTTGGGTAGTATAGCTTCTAATTAATTTTAGAAAGCCTATTTGGAGAATGTCACGACCTATGACCCTAGCATGGAGGAGAAATTGTTAATATTCTTACCTACTGCTCTATCCCTAGATAATAAAACCCAACTCATTGCCCCTATTACTGAGGACAAATTTAGAATTGTCACCTTGTATATGAGGGATTATAAAACCCCAAGGCCATATGGCTTCCCCCTAACCTTCTTTCAAGAATTATAGGATATTATGGGTTATGACATCACTCTAGTGACTAGGGATTTCTTCTATACTATTAAAATCTTAAATAAACTTAACAATTGTTTTATATCTCTAGTTCCTAAGATCCATGATCCTTCCAACTTATTGGATTCCTAACCTATTAGTTTATGCAATATGATCTACAAGATCTTCTCTAAAATTTTGGTTAATAGAATTAGGCCCATACTTGAAACTATTATCAATGTTAACCAAAAAGGTTTTGTCCTAGGGTGCCCAATCTTGGATGCTACTATCATAACCCATGAAATTATTCACTCAATGGGAAAGAGTCACCTTGAAAGTATGACCCTCAAACTTCATATTTCCAAGGCTTATGATAGAGTAATACTTGACTTTCTCTTTAAATTCCTAAAGAATATAGGGTTTTAAGATAACCTTATTAGCTTAATAAGAGAATCTGTTGACACGGTTAAGTACTCAGTCCTGATGAATGGAGTTCCTAGGGGTTTTGGGGGGATGAAAGGGGAATCAAATAGGGGGATCCCCTCTCCCATTACCTTTTTATCATGGTGGCTAAGATGTTAGGCAATAATTTTTTGAAGCTTTTTACTAATGGTAGTCTCAAAGGTGTCAAAGTTGCATCCACTATTTCACCCTTCACTCTGTAATAGTTTGTGGATGACACTATGTTGTTTGGTGTCTCTTTAATAATGAAGGATAGAAGATAGAAGAATTGCTTGAACTAGTATGCCATGGTCTCTAGGTAGTGTATTAATTGTGAAAAAAACAAGATCTACTTCTTCAAGACTATAGACTATTTGAAAAGAAAAATCCAAAATCTCGGGCTATCGATGTGTTGTCCTTCCTGGGGCATGTTGAGTATTATAATTCCACTTGAGATTGGAACATAATTTCACAACTCGGGGATACTTGTCCATGTTAAGCAATCCTTCATGGCTTGGAAGACTGCATCTACTTGTCAACTATTGATCATACAACTTGAAATGGTGCAACACTTTATGTGCATTACAATTGTATCTAAGATTGCTACCCTATGTTAATTGTAAAAATTGTAGTAAAAGAGAAGGCTAAAAAATAATCACTCAAAATAAATATTGCTAAAATGAGAATATCAAAGAATGAACATGCGCAATGTAAACAAAACATTATGCTACAACATATTAATCTAAAGAGAAAAGCAATAACTCAAATTCTACTTAAGAAAACAAGCATTAAACATTACCTACACACTATCTATTCTATTACAATTATGGCTACTATAGGATTAGAGAATAATGGAATTGTTATGCTACTAAAATTCAAAAAGTATTATAATTCTAAACACCTGAAACAATATTGACTAAACTAAACTAATGCTAAGAGTAGCTTTACCTCAAGTAGGCCCCCTTGGGTAGGCACTCATAATAGGTTCACAAGATTACTCGATTGGTTCAGGAAATCACTATATTATATTCATCAAAATTATATACTTGCTTCAAAACATAACTTGATGGAAATAGCATAGAATCATTAACCTTTTTAGGTCAATCACAAGATTATTTATAGCATTAATCCTATGAATAATTCTATAACCAAATATGGCTCAATCCCCAAATTGAGGGAGAGATTTTAACTAAAATAAAAGAACCATAAACTAAAGAGGAGACTTATTAGGACTACAATTCCTAACAACCATTTGAAACATAATTATTCACTCAAATCGGCTCAATAGAATGCTTAAAAGCAATGCTCAAGTAGTTCAAATTATAATGAAGGATGTCCACTTATGACTATTGCCTTTAGATAGCTTAGTCCACCTGAAACTGCTTTTAACCAAATCAACACTGGCACTATCCATGCTTGTAGGAGCCAACACAATGTTTGGCTACAGAAATAATCACTTCAAGCCCAAAAGAAAGTGTTGCATAACAAGTTAGTATATACAACATTGCAAACCATAGTAATTAACCATTTCAATCTAGAACACGCACATTAATATGCATATATGTATTATATTAGTCATTAGCTAAACATATTAAAAGTGCTGAAATAAATTTTGAATATCATAATAGTAATAGGCCATACTAGAATTGAGGTTCATGATGCTTATATCATAAAACTTAACTAAAGTTTGCAATGTAACTGATAAAAGAAAGACAAATTAAAGACCTATATTTCACCGCAACTTAGACTTCTTCTTGTCCCAAAGTAAACCCCATTAACCTACTATGCATGAAAGCAATCTCTTTAAAATCAGAATGAGTAGTGACTCCTAAATTCTCTACTAAAGGATTCCAGTAAAATCCATTTAACCTTGCAATCCTCTACCACCTGGGTTCCTCGATCTCCTCATTATACTACTCAATTCCCTTGTAGTTTGGTATGGGCCACAAAATGAGTGGAGGCTGGAAAATAAGTGGCATCCACTTCAGTTTCTACTCTCTAGCTAACTCAATATACTTCCTAGCTCTACAGATAGCTAAATGGTGATTGTATAAGGAATGGGATTAAGTATCCCTGCCCTATGCATGAATCATTCTCTTGTACCCTTCATAAGTCTTGATCATGGATGCTAGTATATGATGCTAAATATCAAGCTCTTAGATAAGTAATATTCACTCATTCATCATATCATATACACTATTTGATTTAGCCCAAAGAGAGAGTGTAGTTGTTTTCTCAATATCCTTGTATGTAAGCATTTGATTACCTCTAGTTTATTAATCCTTTAAATAAGAATGGAATGTTCTTAGTTAAACATCTCCTGCATACAACAGAGGATTCTAGCTAGTGTTGTATGGCATATCAAGGTTATCAATATAGAACTCACAAAAAGCATTTTGTAGTTCTAGGGTAGATGACTGAAAAAATATGAAAGAAGTCTCTAGGAGAAACAATGGGAAAGGGGAAATCTAAATATATTTGCATAAACTAGAAGTTAAGTAATTGTTCCATGACAAATAATGTATATACTAGTGTTGGTGGTCTGCAACTAATAATTTGTGGCACCATGGAAACCATAGTGTCCACTTTAATCCTTAGTTTTGCAACATTCGTTTCTGATTCCTATAGCTTCTTTTCCATTGTCTCCTACAATTGTTCCTTTTTGTTTATCAATTCCTTTTCTCTCAATTGTATGTGTTTCAACCATTTTCATAATCTAAGAGATGAAGTAAGAGATGTGAGGTGCTTGAGTATTACCATTGGTGTCCATAAATGGACCAACCCAGTTTTTGAGACAATTTCTTATCTCGGGATGGTATTAATGATCTCCTCTATTTCTTTAGTATCCATTTCTGCCAACCTATCTAAATTGATGTTTTTTTATGGTGTGGTTTCTTATGGCTTGGGTTGGGATTCTTTCACATCATAAATTTCAATATCTTCCTCTTCCTATGTTTGTTTTGCAATATCCTCTATTTGGACACCCACACCCTGCTCCCCTATTTTTTCAATAACATAACCCTCTGCAAGATGTGGCATTTTCATTCATACTCTAGTAACTCCTTCCTATATCCAATCTAAGAGAGTCTTATATGATTCCAAATTGGACTCAAAAGATACTTCTCTTGATTCCACAATCAAAGGCCTTTTCCTAAACATGGACTCTCTCTCACTACTTGTCTCTAAATCAACATCTTGGATTGTGCTAGGCTTTGGTTTTCCCTTGGCACTTCCTTTTTGTTTTTTCAATCTATGATATTTTGTTTTCCTTTCTTCTTTTTAGACTTCTTCACTGTTGAAAGTATTTACTCAAGACTTGATAAGCAACTTAGAGAGGCTTCTCTAAGACAAGAGTAGTAACAGGAGTTTGTTGAGTTTGAGTAGCAAAAATGTGGGCTTTTGTTTTTGGTTCAATGGAAGGAGGGGGAGTCTCTAGCTTTCTATTTTTCCTGCAGTGGTAGTGGGTGTGTCCTTAGGTTTTTCTTGTTCAACTATGGGGATTTCATCAATATTCACTTTCTTTCCCCTCATAGGTTAGGATTTTTCTTTAATTCCCTTCCATTTTGCAGAGGAAACGTTTTCCTTCATTTTAGTTGGGGTGGAAGCAAAGGTTTTATCTATAGGGTTTTATTTACCCTCTTCTATTAGAATTTCAAATTTTTCTTTACCCTTCTTTTCTTTAGATTTGGGCTTAGTAGCAGATTTTTGAGCCAACTTCTAGCTCTGGGTTTTGGCCACATAGGAGTCGATCGTGGTTCCTCTACCTCTTCTCTATATGACATATATTTGGAGGTTACAAACACAAAAGTGTCTCTTTCTCCAAAAAGAGTTGATTCTTCTTGAACTAAATGCATTGGGGGCTTACTACATTCCTCTTTTTATAACCCTCTAAACCTTATTTTTCTTCCTCTCGGACTTAAATTAACATGTTTGATCTTATTGACCTTAAGAATTCCTCATAGCTCATTTTAGGAAAATAAATAGCTAGACTTATTTTCACAAGCAAATTTATTAATCAATGATGAGATAATGAGGTATCCTTATCTTTTTGTATCTCTACTACCATTTTGGTGAGGAAATAAGCTTAGTCAGGTTCATTGACTAGTTGACTATGGTGCATATGGCTAAGTAGCTTGCAATGGTGTGAGTAGAGTAATGACATGTGTCCCCCACCAGAAAAACATCTAATTATGAATTTTGTTGCTTCCACCCACTTTTCTAGTAAAGAAACCCTTATGGTTCCTTCTTTAAAAGTTTACAACAATAGGTCATATGGTCTGATAAACTTCACTTTGGTTGAGACTGCATCATGGGTATCCATATAATTTTTACTTTTTTAGAATGTCTAGATACTTCTACAATGGCTATCATGTTGGCATCCACTCACAACCCCTTGCTAGCAGCTACATTTTCTTGCAAAGTACATGCAAAATCCAAATCTATCTATATCCACCCAGTTCATGAAATAATCCATCCATCTTGTTTTTACCAACTCATCTCTATAATGAACCACATTATTGACCAGGGTGTGGACTAAAGGCTCTTTCTTGATAGGGTCTCCACCCATCTTTAGTACAAATACAGGTGTTAAAATAGGTTTACTTGAAAATTCTTCCTAAATTCTCCCTCTAGAGCACTTCTTTACCCAACTATCCTCCACTATCTAATTTCACTCATTTGTCTGAATTCTGCAATTGATAATTTAATACCAGTTCTCTTAAAGTTTAAAATGCTTAATTCGAAACAAAGTGTGTGACATATACAAGATGGTTTTGAGATGATGACATTTATTAAGAAAACTTTGACATTAAGGAGAGGTAAAGGATAATTATGTGGCCATATATAAATATCTTACCACATTTCATAACCAATATGAAAAAAAAAACCAGCATGCAAAAGAATGATTACCACAAAAGATTGTGACGAGACTTTTCCCCCAGCTTAATCTCAGGCTAAGTGTCCACTCGTGCTAGGTAGAAATGTTTAAAGTTTAAATTTAGAAAGAGTGTGCAATCAATATGCAGTTAGGAATTGTAACATAATAGTTTTAAATACTTATCATTAATGTGATGTACTTTTGAAAACATAAAATTTACCTAATTAAACAATGATGTATATAAAAGATAGGAATGTTCAAGTACCTCTAGCAAATCACTTCAACATGATATGAATTTTGCGAAATGCAAGCGTAGATCACCAAAATTGCATGGAGCAACATTGGCAAAGAAAGTGACATTGGGAATTGAATGATGTTAACTAGATGATCTGGAAAGGAATGTTGAAAAAGTGGAAATGTGACTTTTATTGAAAGGGTCATTGTCGTGGAATGGAAGAAAAAATGTGGCATGTGGACGATATATAATTTTATTGTGGTTGTGGTTGTGGTTGTGGTATGTTCTCACAAAAAAGTGAGAACTGTATTGATCTCCTTGTTGCTAATTCTATTCTAGAACATCATCTAGTCCCAATTTTGGAAATTTAGGAATAGAAGAAGTTGTTTTAGGTGCATGTTGTTGGAGAAATTTTTCCTTGCTAAGCAGCTTATGATACAACCTGAGTCAATGACCATTGACCAATAACAATAATTTCATTGGGTCAATGGTGTGTACTAGATTGCACCATCAAGAAAGGCTTTGGCAACTTCACAGGGACCTAACCATCTAGTTTATAGATTACCCTAATGATCCTTGTAGTGTGAGTCATACTGTAGTACCCCTACCGTAATCGATCTCTAACCTTGGTTTAATCTTGATCAGTTTATCGTGATATTATGATTATAATCAGATGTTGATTTTACGCATAGCTATTGATGTGGTTTTCTCACTAGTTTTATGCTAGTTGTTTAGTGTTCTTATTTCATGGTATTCATCGAGCTAATGCATTCATTAAGTTATTATATATGTATGCATGTATGATCGTTGGTTGCAGGAGATTTCAGGTACGAAGTCGCATGAGTGCGAGGTTCGTCGTCACCTGGTTTTGCAGGTTTGAGCATACCGTTTAATCCCTAGAGTCGGATTAGGTGGTCGTAAGACCTTAGTCGGCCTTAGTCGTGCTCAAGTGAGCATCGCCAGTCGTCGTCGGTAATCCCTGTTGTTTGGGTTTGCGAGTCGTCTGTTTGGTTGACCTTCTCGATTTGCGTGCATGGTGTGATTGATTAATTTGGTTATTAGTCTTTAGTAATTTTCTTGATTAAATATATGCATTTGTGCATTGATGATTGATGGATTAAATTAATCAGGTATTCGTTATGCGATTTTCGTTGTTAATGAATTGCCTGTTTTAAATTGGGAGTAAATTTGAATTAATGTCTGTTTTTGAATATTAAATGCATTATTTATATATGCTGTCGAAAAAGAAAGTTTGTTTTTATTATCGCAATAGATTGATTGTGTTCTGTTGGATTATTAAATTTGAACGGCTAAATTTGATTAATCGAGAAAATCGAATTTTGAATTGTTAAAGGCAAGTTAATTTGTTGTGTTTGTGAGAAAGAATTAAATTTTATGAATTATTTGTAAATAAAAGATTTTATCCCAAAAATAGAAATTGGGAGTCAACTCTTCCATATTACCCAAATTTGGGGAAATTGGAAGGGGATGGACATTTTTGGTGGAGATTTTGGTTGGGAATGAAAATTGGAGGATTTTGGGAGCTGAAGATTGGGGCTCTCCTTCAGCCATGCCAGGATTGCGTATGAAGGTAGGGTTTATCCAAATCGTTCTTCCTTGTGGTTGTGGAAAGGATTGCTTGTTGCCAAATTTAATCTTTGATTGTTTCCAGTTTTAATTGGATTTGTGAGTTTAAATCCATGTTTTAGCTGTGTTCTTCAAGAGATGGCATGGCTGTAGCATTATGTTAAAAATGGGTTATCTTGCCATGTCTGGTTCTCTCTTTGATTAATATAAATAAATTATACTTTCTCTTTGTGCTGGGCGTTTTGTGCTAGACGTTGTTGTCGTGCTTAAACCCGTGCATTTTGTGTTTTATATCGAACTGTGTTTTTAAGGGAAATGAAATCTTGGATTAATAATACCGGACTGTGTTTTAAAGAAATTTCATTAGTTCATTTCGAACTATGTTTTAAGAAAGATTTATTTACTTATTTTTGAGTCGGGCGTTGCCTTTGTATCGGGACGCGCGTGTGTTTTTATTGAAGCGGACTGCGTTTGGGGTTTGGAGGCGGTGAGCGGAGCTCCGCCCGCCCCCTCCCCTCTCTCCCGCTCGCCCTTCTCCTTCCCTTAGTCCCGTGCTTTCCCCCCCCCGCCTGCTGTTGGTGTTAGGGCCTCCGGCCGCGGCTCACTGCGGTGGCCGCAGGGCCGCGGTGGCCGCAGGGCGCCGCGGGCCTGCGAGCACCGCAGCGGCGCCGCCGCCTGGCAATGCCCTGCGGCTAGGGTTAGGGCATAGCCCGCCCTCGCCGCTAAGGGTTTAAGGCATTCTTTTTTTTTCGTTTTAATCATAGTTATAAAATGGTTTTTGTTAATGCAATTTTTTTTCATTATTCAAAAGAAAGGGGTTGTGTTAATGTATGTTGTTTGGTATTTAAAAATATATATACTTATGATTTTTATATCATTTTTTTGAGAGAGTCATGTTTAATGTTTAGTTTAATTTTGATGGAAGGGGCATATCACGATAAATGATAACTTGATTTTGATGGAGCATATAATGGAATTTATAGGTGAATTAGTCATTCAAGTTTATTTCATGATTTGTGCACCTCGTCTAATTGAGTCCAAATATTGATAATTTCATCATCAAATGTTATTTGGCTATGCTTGGGTCCAATCTTAGATTAATAAGTTTATATCATGTGCGTTGGAAATGAGTATCTACAACTGAATTTCTTTTATCTTTATTTCCGTAATCCGTATTACGTAACTGGAATTGAAATTATGAATCTGTAGAGACTGATTTTAGACCAGTATGTAATGACGTTTTGATTGGGAGATTAAATATCTTATTTTAATTGTTTAATGGCTGTCTGAATTTGATTAATATGAATTGGTTAAAACTCTTTATGGCTTAATTTGCCTGTTCGATGCTTGAACCTTAGGAGTTAGAAAACCAAGATCGACTTATCCTTTGACAAGGTAGATAACTGTAATATGTTTTTTTGATCATGTAGAAAACTTGATCGTTTTTAATGTTTAATTCAATTTGAGGAATGTTGTCCTTTCTGATTATTGCCGTGCAAGTTTAATTTCTGTATTCGCCTTTAATTATGAAATGGCACGTTTTGCTTTGTGTAAAAGGACCCTGTCGTATAGATGATTTGGTGTTCCTGTTTTAGTCCTCGATTTTCGAGTTGACTGTTGTATTGTGATGTTGTCATAATTGGTCATATCCTCTTTGTACGAGTCGAATAATGATTTGTGGTTAACCTTAGTTGTCAGGTCTCTAGTTAGAGTACCGTCAGTAAGTGATTACCGTTGGGTCGTGTTTGACCAGATGATTGTTCTCCTTCTTGAACTCCGTTCGTCTTACCATGTGTGTTCCGTGGTTTGAGTCCGTCTGAGTTAGTCTAGTGTCGTATGGGAAAGTGGCTTTCGATTGGGGGCCGCGCCCAAAGTGGCTGCTGGATAACCCGTCGAAAGTGAGTCTAATAAGTGATAACCTAAATAGATTAGAAAATAATCTCTAAATAAGATAATGTGCCTCACACATGGGACGAATGCTATCATAGATTCGGCATGCTGTGAGAAGGCCTGAAATGGCAAACTACCTTCCTTGTCTTCACGAGAGGATGTGTGGGTCCACATGAGGCTTGGATGGGCCGGAAGTTCGGATTAGGTTGCCAGGGTTACCAGTGTATGGGCCGGGACCTATGAAGACTTGCCATGGCATCCATACCAGGTTGTGTGATGACACTTGTCCCTGCGTTCGCTAGTGTGTTGTCGTTTTGTCCTTTGTGAGTCATCCTTTCGTCTCTGCCCTTGTGAGTTTCGGTTTCATGTTAGACCCTTGGGTGGTGATGGTTCAGTTTTATGGATGCCCTCATGGACTCTTATGTTATTAGCTTGGATTATGTTCAGCTGGATCCTGTTCTTTGTAAGGATCGTTTATGTTTTATTGACCGATGTGGTCGCTCGTATAATGTTTATGTATCGCCTTGATGGCTGGATTGTATGGTGTAACCTCTTGTACTCTTAACCTTATTATTTATCCGAGGGGGTCTTGCAGTTGAGCAGACCCGGAGATGTAGCCCTTTAGGGGTGAACTCCGAGATCATTATGGTGTTGTGTGATGTATTCTCTTATGTTTCCTTTATTCAGCTTTATCATGTATGATTAACTTATGTTAGAATGGTTAAGTGGATAATTGGAATTAACTATTAATGCTTATATTCAGTTCTTTCTTGAATGTCATGTTGATCGAATGCATAAGTGTTTTAGATGTGATTTACCATAATGCATGTGTGAAATCGTCCTTTTAATGCAATAAGTTGGAATATGGAATAATGTAACTTGGAGTAATGAATTATATTCAGTTGTTGTTAAGGAATTTAATATGCTTGGAAAGATCTCTTATGTTATGATGAAATCCTAGTGTATTAGAAAATGTAGATGTATGGTTTGTAATTTTAAATTGAAAAGCTTGAATGAGGTTGATGAATGGATCTTAATGGGTGAAACTTTGCTGTGATTATATTTCCGTCCCTTGAAAAAAACTATCCTGATTATGAATTATCTCGTTATTAGGATTTTCAGCGTAATGGATTAATTGTGTGAGTTAAATGAATTGTGAAATTTAAGTAATCTCGTTGGGAAACTCTTTAGGTGTGAGTTGATGTCTTCCGCTATGTAATCTGAATCTTTGTTATCTTGTTGCATCTTATGTGTTGTAACTTTAAAAAAAAAAAATTTGCACTCTATTCTTGCTATTTTGGCTTATCCCTTCGGGGTTCCCTGGCGGGGCATTACATTTGGTATCAGAGCCCATGTTGCAAACATTGGGATCTCTGGTGTCGCGTGTGCCCTCTATTTGTGTGAGGTGTGTCGACCTTATGTGTATGCTTGTCCTCCTTTTGCATGTGAGTGATTGAGCAGACCTTAGCTTGTGTGGAACGTGTGTGTTCACACCTTGTTGTCGCCTTCTCGATGTTGGTGTGTGAGTGCTTATATGTGCATTTTGTGCTTATTGATGTCTTGGTCTACGATTACTCTTATTTGAAAGAGAGTCGTATGTACCTTTCCTTATTGAGTGTTGTACTCTTTAGACTAATCCATTTGGATTGGTCCGTGCTTGTCTTGAATCTGAAAGTGCGAATTATGTTTGTTTAAGATTATGATCTAGCTTAGTGTTGTCCACTTGAAGGACTTGTATGGCAATTATTGAATGCTTATTTTGAAGAAAATTAAATGATCATCACCACTCCTCTCTCTCTTTCTTTCTAGAAATTAAAATGATTAAGATATGTGTAATTATCTTTGATTCGAGTTTTCTTGTTTGCAAGAGAGAAAAGGGTGTGACTCCTTGAACCCTTGTATGAGCTTTATGACGCTTATGTTTTTAGATTATTAAAGGGCTATGGGTTTAAAAATTTATTTTGGGGAATGGGAGAAAATTGTATGTGTATGTTAAAGAATTCCCCATGTGTACTTTGTAGGAGTAGCATGATTAAATTCTACCTTAGTAAGGTGCATTGCTATGCAAATAGTGGAATTATGTGAAACTGCTTGGGTTATAGAAGAAGTAGTATAAAAGAGCATGTTATTGTAGCTCCAAGAGAGTATTAATGTGTTCTCTGAAAGATTGATTTATGTATTTTCCGAAAGATTGTCTTATGTGTTTTATTAAACCAATTTGATTGAAGATTTATTTTAGCAAATGCTCCATTGAACTCGCTTTTGGGTATGTGTAATTACCTTAATGTGTTTAGAAAGTGCGAATGGGAAGCTTGTTTGATGTGCATGCATTAATATGTTTTATTTGGGGTAATAGCTCTTTACTTATCTTTGATCGTAATGTGATCTTCTCTAGTAGGTTGCAAATTATGACATGTGTCTATATTGTATTATTATTAAGTGAGTGTTCTTATGAGGTCTTGCATTATCGAAAAGATTGCCTCTTCTGATCTCTGTTCTGTTTGGAAAACTAGAACCTCTTGTTGCAACCATAATTAATGGAAATGTTTGTTAGGTTGATTCTCATCCTTCTAAACGGTAGCGAAATGAAAACCATGTAATTGAGATGATAGGCTTATAGTGAGAAATGTATAACGTAGCGTGATCTTGTTTGATCTTGCGTTGTTTGTAGGAAATAGTTTGGTTATCAAACTCTCTTTCCCTTCTCTTTGCCTAATCATAAGAATTTTAGAAATGGTATTAAGAGTGCATTGATTTAAATAGAGTGTTTATAAAACATGTGAAAATGTACCATTGCTTTTGGCTTCATAGTGATAGATGATAGTCTTAAGCTTTAGAAATGAATTTGCTTAGCTAGTAATTTAATTATGAATGCTTAGTGAGATTCGAGAAAGCTATAGGAATGATGTTATTTCCTTATATTATTGTGAATTGTTAATGAATCCAGTACTTGTATCTAGAGTAAACTTGATTCAATTATTTACATAGAAAGCATATTTGAAATCTTCCTTGTATAGATGTTAGCGTACTGAAAAGTATTCCCCGTAATGTGACTAAACCAGTATTGGTGTTTTATGTGCATTGTGAGAAACCAGTGCTTATCTTGTGTGCCCATGGGTTGGTGAAGTAATCAACCATGGAGGATATGTTGCTTATGAGTATGGGAAACCATACTGTTTATGTGATGTTGCTTATCTGTTTCCCTGCTGAGTACCAAACCTCGGGTTGTGGGTAACTCGGTATGTTAAGGGGTAGTATTCGAAGCGACCGTTCCTTGAATAGTATGGATTGGCGTGCGAGTAATGTCGACGCGAAGCGACTTTAGCTTCTCTACTTCGAGGAATGATATAGTTGTACTACTAAACTGTATCAAGGTGTACTCAATACTTTCCCTTTGATGAATCTATTTATAGGTTTATGTGTGTTAGCCTATTCTCTTCCTTATCTGAGCATTTTGTATGGTGATTCTTGTATATCATGATGGTATTAATTGGAGGATCCTTTGCCTTGTCTTCATGAAAGGTAGGTTTATTCGCATGTGCTGCCAGTTAGTTTGTGTTGGTGGGCATGTGGGTGGACCAGAGTCATGTATACCTCTGACTTACGGCGAGTATCCTTCTAGATACGTCGCTATGCGGGATGTGACCTGCGCGTGCTTTTTCCGCGAGGTGCACTACCATGCGGGATACGTCCATTGTGTGTTTTCTCCACTTGGGGTATTGCCATGCCACGTGACGACGTGATGCGGGGTGATGTCGAGGTGCACACCGCCATGCCATGTGGATAGTGTGACTATGTCGCACCACGTGATGAGCTACTGCAATAGCTAGTCAGTTGTTCCTTCCTTCCTCGTTGGTGGCTAGATGCTAGTCACACAGTGCTGTTATGTGCAGTTGTGATATTCTTTATATTTCTTTGGGGATCAGCAATTTATTTTACCTTGACTTTGAAGGTTTGGCCACGATCTTGTGATCTTTTGCACTTTGATTTGGTGTTGAAATTCCGGATTATTTTCTTGCCTTACTGTTGGAATTGATGATTTATTATCTTTATTCATCTGTGCTTTGGTGGCTGAACTGGTTTATTCTTATTGTTTTCGGATGCTGGTCTTGTGTCGAGATGTGAAATTCCTCTCCAAGGACGTATGATACGGAATTGGTAGAGTGTGTGCGAGGAAGTTGTTGTAGGGAACCGTGAGGATGGGGGTATGTGAGGCTGTGATGCAGCTAGTATCCACTACCTACCTATGTGTGGTGACTATCTCTTGGAGGCTAACCACCTTGCACAACAAGGGATATTCACAGAGGTCTTGTATGGAAGGTAGCACCGCTATGGTGTGCCTAGCACCATCGAGCCTTTGAGCGAGATATTGGATATTTATGATCATATTGTTGTTCTGAGATCGGGCATAGAGATGCTGATCGTGCATGTTATCATTGACCGAGCATTAGACATGCTCACATGTGGCCTTTTGTGTTATGCATTCCAGTTATGTGGATGGTTATTATTTGTACCATGGAGTAAATTGTGTTAGCTTGTCGCTATGTTATGGGACATAGTCTTTGGAAAGGTTATCTTGTGCCTGGCAAGTGTAACCATTGAGTTATTTATGTTGCTCTTACTTTATGAAAGCTAATTTGGCTGTAGAAATTGATATTTTGAGCTAGTTCTACGTTATTAAATCTTATGATAAAGATGGATTGGTAAAGGAAAATTGATCTTATGGCATGTTTTTTTCTGTCATTTGTGATCGAGAATTATGGTAATTGTTGTTTACCTCATTGTAATGTTTTAATTTGGTGTAATGAATGGAAGAAAATTCCTGTTTTCTCTGCTATGATTGTGGATAATTCCTAGGATATTCTAAGGAATGTATGGTTTTAGATGTATTTGGCCAATGGATAATGGCGTTTGTAAAGAATTTTGCAATAATACTTCATTTGATTATGGAAAGATTTCTATGTGCAATTTGATCTTTGTTGATTGAGTTTCAGGGCTGATGCGTACGACATGTTCTTCATCTAGCCTCACGACTTCCAGGAGTAAGTCGGAACCTAGGGGGGGAGAATGTAGTACCCCTACCGTAATCGATCTCTAACCTTGGTTTAATCTTGATCAATTTATCGTGATATTATGATTATAATCAGATGTTGATTTTACGCATAGCTATTGATGTGGTTTTCTCACTAGTTTTATGCTAGTTGTTTAGTGTTCTTATTTCATGGTATTCATCGAGCTAACGCATTCATTAAGTTATTATATATGTATGCATGTATGATCGTTGGTTGCAGGAGATTTCAGGTACGAAGTCACATGAGTGCGAGGTTCGTCGTCACCTGGTTTTGCAGGTTTGAGCATACCGTTTAATCCCTAGAGTCGGATTAGGTGGTCGTAAGACCTTAGTCGGCCTTAGTCGTGCTCAAGTGAGCATCGCCAATCGTCGTCGGTAATCCCTGTTGTTTGGGTTTGCGAGTCGTCTGTTTGGTTGACCTTCTCGATTTGCGTGCATGGTGTGATTGATTAATTTGGTTATTAGTCTTTAGTAATTTTCTTGATTAAATATATGCGTTTGTGCATTGATGATTGATGGATTAAATTAATCAGGTATTCGTTATGCGATTTTCGTTGTTAATGAATTGCCTGTTTTAAATTGGGAGTAAATTTGAATTAATGTCTGTTTTTGAATATTAAATGCATTATTTATATATGCTGTCGAAAAAGAAAGTTTGTTTTTATTATCGCAATAGATTGATTGTGTTCTGTTGGATTATTAAATTTGAACGGCTAAATTTGATTAATCGAGAAAATCGAATTTTGAATTGTTAAAGGCAAGTTAATTTGTTGTGTTTGTGAGAAAGAATTAAATTTTATGAATTATTTGTAAATAAAAGATTTTATCCCAAAAATAGAAATTGGGAGTCAACTCTTCCATATTACCCAAATTTGGGGAAATTGGAAGGGGATGGACATTTTTGGTGGAGATTTTGGTTGGGAATGAAAATTGGAGGATTTTGGGAGCTGAAGATTGGGGCTCTCCTTCAGCCATGCCAGGATTGTGTATGAAGGTAGGGTTTATCCAAATCGTTCTTCCTTGTGGTTGTGGAAAGGATTGCTTGTTGCCAAATTTAATCTTTGATTGTTTCCAGTTTTAATTGGATTTGTGAGTTTAAATCCATGTTTTAGCTGTGTTCTTCAAGAGATGGCATGGCTGTAGCATTATGTTAAAAATGGGTTATCTTGCCATGTCTAGTTCTCTCTTTGATTAATATAAATAAATTATACTTTCTCTTTGTGCTGGGCGTTTTGTGCTAGACGTTGTTGTCGTGCTTAAACCCGTGCATTTTGTGTTTTATATCGAACTGTGTTTTTAAGGGAAATGAAATCTTGGATTAATAATACCGGACTGTGTTTTAAAGAAATTTCATTAGTTCATTTCGAACTATGTTTTAAGAAAGATTTATTTACTTATTTTTGAGCCGGGCGTTGCCTTTGTATCGGGACGCGCGTGT
This sequence comes from Cryptomeria japonica, assembly GCF_030272615.1. Classification (NCBI taxonomy): domain Eukaryota; kingdom Viridiplantae; phylum Streptophyta; class Pinopsida; order Cupressales; family Cupressaceae; genus Cryptomeria; species Cryptomeria japonica. Next base: position 307,978,923 of record NC_081408.1, read on the forward strand.
GTTTTTATTGAAGCGGACTGCGTTTGGGGTTTGGAGGCGGTGAGCGGAGCTCCGCCCGCCCCCTCCCCTCTCTCCCGCTCGCCCTTCTCCTTCCCTTAGTCCCGTGCTTTCCCCCCCCCCGCCTGCTGTTGGTGTTAGGGCCTCCGGCCGCGGCTCACTGCGGTGTCCGCAGGGCGCCGCGGGCCTGCGGGCACCGCAGCGGCGCCGCCGCCTGGCAATGCCCTGCGGCTAGGGTTAGGGCATAGCCCGCCCTCGCCGCTAAGGGTTTAAGGCATTCTTTTTTTTTCGTTTTAATCATAGTTATAAAATGGTTTTTGTTAATGCAATTTTTTTTCATTATTCAAAAGAAAGGGGTTGTGTTAATGTATGTTGTTTGGTATTTAAAAATAAATATACTTATGATTTTTATATCATTTTTTTGAGAGAGTCATGTTTAATGTTTAGTTTAATTTTGATGGAAGGGGCATATCACGATAAATGATAACTTGATTTTGATGGAGCATATAATGGAATTTATAGGTGAATTAGTCATTCAAGTTTATTTCATGATTTGTGCACCTCGTCTAATTGAGTCCAAATATTGATAATTTCATCATCAAATGTTAGTTGGCTATGCTTGGGTCCAATCTTAGATTAATAAGTTTATATCATGTGCGTTGGAAATGAGTATCTACAACTGAATTTCTTTTATCTTTATTTCCGTAATCCGTATTACGTAACTGGAATTGAAATTATGAATCTGTAGAGACTGATTTTAGACCAGTATGTAATGACGTTTTGATTGGGAGATTAAATATCTTATTTTAATTGTTTAATGGCTGTCTGAATTTGATTAATATGAATTGGTTAAAACTCTTTATGGCTTAATTTGCCTGTTCGATGCTTGAACCTTAGGAGTTAGAAAACCAAGATCGACTTATCCTTTGACAAGGTAGATAACTGTAATATGTTTTTTTGATCATGTAGAAAACTTGATCGTTTTTAATGTTTAATTCAATTTGAGGAATATTGTCCTTTCTGATTATTGCCGTGCGAGTTTAATTTCTGTATTCGCCTTTAATTATGAAATGGCACGTTTTGCTTTGTGTAAAAGGACCCTGTCGTATAGATGATTTGGTGTTCTTGTTTTAGTCCTCGATTTTCGAGTTGACTGTTGTATTGTGATGTTGTCATAATTGGTCATATCCTCTTTGTACGAGTCGAATAATGATTTGTGGTTAACCTTAGTTGTCAGGTCTCTAGTTAGAGTACCGTCAGTAAGTGATTACCGTTGGGTCGTGTTTGACCAGATGATTGTTCTCCTTCTTGAACTCCGTTCGTCTTACCATGTGTGTTCTGTGGTTTGAGTCCGTCTGAGTTATTCTAGTGTCGTATGGGAAAGTGGCTTTCGATTGGGGGCCGCGCCCAAAGTGGCTGCTGGATAACCCGTCGAAAGTGAGTCTAATAAGTGATAACCTAAATAGATTAGAAAATAATCTCTAAATAAGATAATGTGCCTCACACATGGGACGAATGCTATCATAGATTCGGCATGCTGTGAGAAGGCCTGAAATGGCAAACTACCTTCCTTGTCTTCACGAGAGGATGTGTGGGTCCACATGAGGCTTGGATGGGCCGGAAGTTCGGATTAGGTTGCCAGGGTTACCAGTGTATGGGCCGGGACCTATGAAGACTTGCCATGGCATCCATACCAGGTTGTGTGATGACACTTGTCCCTACGTTCGCTAGTGTGTTGTCGTTTTGTCCTTTGTGAGTCGTCCTTTCGTCTCTGCCCTTGTGAGTTTCGGTTTCATGTTAGACCCTTGGGTGGTGATGGTTCAGTTTTATGGATGCCCTCATGGACTCTTATGTTATTAGCTTGGATTATGTTCAGCTGGATCCTGTTCTTTGTAAGGATCGTTTATGTTTTATTGACCGATGTGGTCGCTCGTATAATGTTTATGTATCGCCTTGATGGCTGGATTGTATGGTGTAACCTCTTGTACTCTTAACCTTATTATTTATCCGAGGGGGTCTTGCAGTTGAGCAGACCCGGAGATGTAGCCCTTTAGGGGTGAACTCCGAGATCATTATGGTGTTGTGTGATGTATTCTCTTATGTTTCCTTTATTCAGCTTTATCATGTATGATTAACTTATGTTAGAATGGTTAAGTGGATAATTGGAATTAACTATTAATGCTTATATTCAGTTCTTTCTTGAATGTCATGTTGATCGAATGCATAAGTGTTTTAGATGTGATTTACCATAATGCATGTGTGAAATCGTCCTTTTAATGCAATAAGTTGGAATATGGAATAATGTAACTTGGAGTAATGAATTATATTCAGTTGTTGTTAAGGAATTTAATATGCTTGGAAAGATCTCTTATGTTATGATGAAATCCTAGTGTATTAGAAAATGTAGATGTATGGTTTGTAATTTTAAATTGAAAAGCTTGAATGAGGTTGATGAATGGATCTTAATGGGTGAAACTTTGCTGTGATTATATTTCCGTCCCTTGAAAAAAACTATCCTGATTATGAATTATCTCGTTATTAGGATTTTCAGCGTAATGGATTAATTGTGTGAGTTAAATGAATTGTGAAATTTAAGTAATCTCGTTGGGAAACTCTTTAGGTGTGAGTTGATGTCTTCCGCTATGTAATCTGAATCTTTGTTATCTTGTTGCATCTTATGTGTTGTAACTTTAAAAAAAAAAAATTTGCACTCTATTCTTGCTATTTTGGCTTATCCCTTCGGGGTTCCCTGGCGGGGCATTACACATACAACCATTCTGAGTTTCCTTGTTTGAATTGATTTGTTTTGATGAATTGGTTAGGTCATTTAATCAATTATGGCTACAACATCTCCATTTTTTGTAATGCTTCTTTTCTATATTCATCAAGTGCATTGAGTAAACCAATTTTGTCACACTGATCTTATGTTAAATCAATGCCAATTTTCATGATTGTTCCTAATGTCTTATGCTCAAATTCAATGGGCATGATAGCCTTAACTCCATACACCAATTCAAAAGGTGCAAATCTTGTTGCAGTTTTCCATGTGGTCCTATAGGTCCATACTGCTTCTTGTAATCTAGAAACTCAATCCTTCTTATGAATTGCCATTGTTTTGGTAAGGATTTCCTCAAGTTCTCTATTAGTAACCTCCACTTGACCATTGGTTTGAGGGTGATATGGAGTATCCTTTTTGTGCCTCATAATTTACTCATTTATAAGTGTTTCTATTAACATGGATGTAAAATGAAGACCTTGGTTAGTAACTAGATCCCTAGGAACATATCTTGTAAAGATTCTTCTTATAGGAATTTTACAACTTTATTATCCTTTGTGTGCTTCATTTCTCTCACCTCCACCCATTTATATAGGTTATTATGCATACCAAGATATATAATTTATTATTTGAGGGTGTATTTATTGACCCTATAAAGTCCAAACACCATTTGTCAAAGGTTGCCAAGACCATATGAGGTTGTAAAGGCATTTCATCTGACCTGGTTGGCTTTCCCGTTCATTGGCATCTATCACAATGTTTGGTATATTTTACTGAATCTTTATGACTAAAAGGCCAATAGTAACGAATATTAAGCATCTTGAGAGTTGTTCTTTTTGCTGCAAAATGACCTCCATGAGGTTCAACGTGACATGCATGTAGAATGTCGTGTATTTCATCTCCTCTAATGCAATGTCTCATTACATTGTCTGGTCTAGTGTAAAAGAGGTAGCCTACAATCCATGAGTAAGAAAACATCTTCTCTACTAACTGGTGCCTTTATCTAGGAGATAAATAAGAAGGTGTCTTGCTAGAGACTAGATAATTGGAAATGTCTGCAAACTAGGGATCATGAGTTCAAAGGGAAAATAAATGCTCATCGAGAAAAGAATCATCAAAGAGTGGATCTGGACCTGCATTTGTAAGTCTAGAACTACATTTGCTTTTCTAGGTTTGTCAACTATTTTGATGTTTAATTCCTGCAAGAAAAGTAGCCATCACACCAATCAGCCTATTACAATTGGTTTGTTCATAAATTACTTTTTTTTTGCATGATCTACATGTACAAAAACTTGATATCTTGTTATGTAGTATTTGAACTTGTTGATTGCATAGATAATTGTTAACATCTCCTTCTTAGTGAAAATGTAATTGAGTTCAACTGCTTGTAGAGTCTTGCTAACATAATAAATTGCACTTTCTATTATCCCTTCTTTTTGTCCAAGAAATGGTCCAACTACATGATTAGATGCATCTATACGTATATGAAATAGTAGGCTCCAATTTGGTCCTCTGAGAATAGGGGCTTCTATCAAAACATCCTTAACTTCTAAAAATCTTGTTGACAAGTAGTAGTCCATTCAAATTCAACATCCTTAGTCAAAAGAACAATTAGTGGTGATGCAATTTTACTAAAGTCCTTAATAAATGTTCTATAATAACTAGCATGGCCAAGAAAACTCCTAACATCCTTTTGTTTTGAAGGTACTAGAAGATTCTTGATGACTTCTATTTTCACATGGTCAACTTGTATACCCTTTTGAGAAACATGATGACCAAGCACTACTCCCTTTTGCATCATCATGTAGCATTTATCATTACTTAATGAGAGGTTGTGATCTTTACACATCTGAAGAACTTTAGTTAGATTCGATGAGACTTCATCATAGTTATCGTCATAAGTATTCAAGTCTTCCATATACACCTCCATACAAGAAAATGTTGATAGCTACTCTTTTTAATATGGTAGGTGTGTTGCAAAGACCAAAAGGTAGGAGAACATATGCATAAGTGCCTCAAGGGTAGGTGAATGTAGTTTTGTCCTAATCTTCTAGTGCTATTTGGATATGGTTATAACCATTGAAACCATCCAAGAATGAGAAATATTTCTTTCATATTAGAGAATCCAAAACTTGGTTTGTGAATGGCAAGGGAAAGTAGTATTTCCTTGTTGTGGAATTGAGTTCCCTATAATTTACCTAGACTCTCAATTTTCCCCCTTTCTTTGGAACTATAACAAGTGGTGAAATCCATTAGCTATCAGATATACCTAGGATATATGAAACCCGCATTCAGTAACTTCTACAATTTTGTTCTATCTCCTTAACTACTAGATTCATCCTCCTTTGGGGTTGCTTGGTCGATCTAAAACCTTCTTTTATATAAGTCATGTTAGTACAAATATTTGGGTTCAATCCATTCATATCACTATAATCCCAACAAACGGGAAGTCAAATTTTGGTTCAAACTCAAGTTTTTTCACATTGATTTGTGCAAATGGTGGTTAGACATCTTTGTTCAAGGATGTCTCAAGAAGTGAAGATTGGTTTTTTAATGGAAGGTGAACATTAGTTGAAGAATCATTTGATGGTACCTCTGTAATTATAGGTTGAGTGGGTATAGCAAGCATCTTTTCAAAGTGAAGATGCACATTATTGACATCTAGTACACAGGATAAAAAAATTTGGGCACCATTAGTGTATGTCTACTATACTGGATGATTATTTGGGTTAGGTGTAGGTCATGCTAGCAACTAAGTAGGTATTGGAGGTTGTGAACTTGGATTAGGATTAGGCATAATGGCAGGTTGTGTCGGTGGGGATAGAAATTATTGTGAATATTCAACATTAGGGTTATTCCAAGGTTGGTTACCTTTACATGGTTGTTGATGCCAATTTGATTGAGACATCTACCGGTTTGGATATTGATTCTAAGATTAAAAAGGGTGTCAACCCCTAAAAGGAGGATTATTCCAAGGTACTTGCCCAAGATTCATCCAACTAGGAGTTGGTTGGTTTTGTCACTGATTAAATTGTTATAAGAGGTGTATCCACTTAAGTTTCACCTCAGAGATTAAACCTACAAACTTATTAGTCTACCATGCAAATATAACTCAAGCTTCAACCAATGAAATGACATGAAATGAGAAAGAAAATAAAATATTATACCTTCATGATTTATGTCTCATTGTGTCCTAACCCCATTGTTCTTGGTTGCAGATGATTTTTCTCTTAGACAAGCACTAGTAGCTTCCAAGATGGCAAGTGTGGAATGGACTGGTAATTGATATGATATGCAAAGCTAAAATATGATAATGATTTGCTAAATTTCTCAAAAACAACTCTAAAAATGCTAAGAAAATGAACTCATAGATGCAAAGATAAAAGACTCCTGATTAACCATAAGATTAGCTATTATTTTCAAAAATAGCTTAGGAGACCTCTATTTATATATTTTTGAGTGCATAGGCTTAGGTGGCAGAGATCAACGATCATGATTAAATCTTGAAAATTGGATGGCTATGAGCAAGAGGTTAAGATGTGAGAGAAAAAGGTGGAAGATGTTCCTCCTACACCTACAGGATGGAGGAAAAGGTGGAAGGAGAAGCCAAGTGTTATTCATCTAACCTTGAATGAGAAGAAAAATTGAGAGAATATATGATAGTTGGAGAAGATTGAAGGATAAGAGGACAAGTGGACTCAACTCCCTCCAAAGATGTAGGAAGGTTGGAGAAAATATAGGGTGGTTGAGGAATGTGTGTATGTACACATTATTTGAAGAATGAATTTGGTAGTTGGAGATAATGATGCATTAATATTAAAAATATTAATATCTTAGCCACATGATTGATGAGTTGGTAAAGAAGAAGCGAGGGTGAGTTAGAAAAGGAAGATTAAATAATTAAGAAAGTATTTAATTGATGAGACTATAGGATAGTGGATAGAAGAATAATTAAATATAAGATATTTAATTAATTGATTAGAAGAAACGATAAATGACTTAATTAATAAAATGTTTTAATTAAATTAATTAATAGAAGAACATGAAATGAACTAAATAAATTAATCTTTTCAAATTTAATTATTTAATAGAAGAATAATTATTAAATAAATAAATAAAATTTATTTAATTTTTCATAGCCAATTTTATGTGTATACATTTTGCCCCTCTTTGAAATGATGTTGAGACAACATTGTTTCAAAAATTAAATCAAGTCTCAATAATGCCTCTGACGAAGATGAAAATCGTCATTGTGTGCCCCCTCGGGAGATTGATTGTGAAATTGTTGAAAAATTGATCGAGCAATTGATCTCACGATAATTCATTGAAAAGATTTGAAAATAGGCTTCTGAATTAAATTCATTTGAAAAACAAATAAAATTGCCCCACTTGAAAAATTAATTACCCCTCCAAAAAAAATCAAAAAGGTAATAATATAATTAATCTATGTAAATTTTATCCTCATTTGCAATTTTGTCAGCTTTTGGAGAAAGAAGAAATTGAAGTGTTGAGCTGGCAAGATGATGATCCAGTACGAGAGCCATCGATTTGAGTGTGTTTGCCGATAATAGAGACCTGTTGAGTATGGCCCACTAGTGAGTGAGCTATCCTGAGCTTTGTTTTGAGTTTTCGTACAATTTTGCATGTTGTTCGAATGATTTAGGGTTGTTTTTGAATTTTATGATTTTTGTGTGTTAGTTTCTTGCATTTGGTAGCTATTTTAGCGCATGCATTGATTAGGGTAACGCATTTGATAGTTTAGCGCATTTATCATTTCTATTTGCGCATTTGTTATATATGTTAACGCATTTGTAGGGTTAGCATCTATGTTGATTAAGTTAGCACTTTTTCTTGTTATGTTAGTGCATTCAACTGAAGTCGCGCTTTTGTTCAATGTGTTCACGCATTTGCCTTCTGGGTTGGCACTTTTGCTAGTTTTAGTACCTGTGCATTGTATGTTAGCACATATGTTTAGATAGACAACACATTTGTTTTAAAATTGAACTTTTTGGTTTTTGGCAATGTTGAAGTTCAATGAGATGAATCTGATTAGACAATTGATGTGTGAATTTTGATAGATTGATAGATGATTAATGATGATTAATCAATTCTTTGTTTGTTTGATTGATTTGATAGATAGATTGATCGATAGGATTGATTGCCTGATAGATGTTTTGATCAATACGATTGATGTTGGTTTGTTGATTGATAAGTTGATAGAAGCTTGAAGAGAGTGATTGAGTCTCTAATAAAGAGCTTGATTTGTTTGACCAATTGATTGATAGCCTGATTTGCTTGATAGAAAAGATTTGATTGAAATGTTGATTTGATAGGATAGATGATTGATAGAAAACTTGTCTGATTAAAATAGGAGAAACTAGATGTTCTCCAGTATCAGGAAAAAAATTTCGGCTATGTGCCATTTATTCCCAAAGTTGACTCATGATGAGATTAGACACATTGATGCATGTGGATTAGCTGAGAGATGGCATAGCGAGCACAACACGTTTCACCTACCCACTAGTGAAATTAGTGTGATGCTCGAGGATGTGTATAGGATCCTCCACATCCTTGTGACTAGAGAGCTTATCAAGTATGACTACCAGGATCTTGGTGGGACCGATGCATGCAGGACAGTGTTTGGCGATCAGAGCATCAATGGGGGAGAGATTTGATGGGAGGACATGATTATGCACTATGATACTCTTCAAGTGATACTCACAGGCTTGATTAGCAGGTTTATATGTCCTAATAGGATATCTCGAGGTTTTGCAATTGGATGGGGAGGTATTTTGTAGAGCATGATGCAACATCGTACTTGGTATGCATGACATGTGTGTATGCTTGCACATCTATATCATGATTTAAACTAGGTTGTTTATGATGGTGGATCTAGTCTCTTGTCTGCATGCAATATTGCTTCAGGTCTGGTGCTGGGAGCATATCATTGTTGCCCAACTAATATATGATAGAGTTCACGGTGATGGTCAGCCATTTGTATATTTGTACAGAGGTATCATTACTCACCCTAAGCTGGGTAAGCTCGAGTTTTGGCGATGGGTTTTAAATTCCATAGATGTTGTTATTTGGAGACCATATATTCATTGTGAGCCTTGGTTGGAGGACACTCGGATTTTTCCCTTGATTTTGCAGAGTAGATATTTGATCGGTCGTACTCCATTTAGCATTGAGAGGCAGGTTTTTGGTCGCATTTTGAGACAGTTTTGTATTATTCAACACATGCCTTCTGGTATCGCTATGTATGCACGTCGGTACAAGGATAGATGAGATTGGGGTCCTTCATTGTCTTTTGAGATAGCATACGCATAATTTTTGGTTGTTCTAATTGTAGCATATGATTTCAGATCACACATTTTGGATGCGGGGATTACAGAGAATTACACTCAGTACCTTCTTGCACACCCCTTTCCTCGCATTACTTATCTAGCATACCCTCCTCCCAGCTCAGGAGATGAGGAGGATGATTTAGATGATCTTGTTGTCTGACAGTGGAGATGGAGGTGAGAGCTTAGAGCTTCTCAAGAGGTCGAGGGAGATGGGGGAGATGATGGTGGAGATGGTTGAGGAGGGAGACGAGGATAAAGAGGAGGTCGTGTTAGAGTCTAAGGAGGACCTTTTGGATAGGTTAGGAGAGGTGTGAGGCCACTTCCTATGGCAGGGAGAGACGCAGGAAGAGGAGGGTTTGGAAAAAAGAGAGGATTACCCTCTCCAGGATTAGGCAGAGGTGGAGGACTAGATAGAGGTCAGGGCACGGGGATTGATTTTGGGAAAATCCATCCAGAGCTAGCAGTGATCATGACATAGGGTGGTTGGGATGAGGGGAAGGAGGATTCAAAGGATCATGTGACCCTCATTCGACGGCGGATCATGAGAGCTACTCGGGTACAGACTCCAGAAGGTGGAGAGGGAGGTGGTGATGAGGGGATGCAGGATGTAGCCCAGTAGGATGAGCCATAGTAGGAGAGCATAGATGACCTTAGAGAATATATTGATCACCTCAAGGCACAAGTTCAGACGCTTACTATTGAGAGGGATAGAGTTGTGAGAAGATACCTGTAGTGTCATAAAATTGCGACCCTAGCAATTTACGATTGCATTAGGGTCCTCACGCATGCGAACTCAAATCCTCTAGCCTTATCAGAGGCTGAAGAGTGCTCGGCTTGTGAAAACACCTTCTTCCTTGGCCTCTGCATCACTTTGTCTACACTCTACCCTCAAGAAAGGGGTAGAAAAGGAGCATGATAACCCTTTCCCTATCCTATTTTAGGGCAGGACCTTTCTAGTGCAAGCATTGTGGGTTCTGCAATGAGCGAGAAATCTCCCCAATGTTGGCCCATGACAAAATTCAAATGTCCCCTTCTCCACAGTGATTAGTTTTGTTGGTTGGTAGCCTAGTTCGGAGGCCTGTAGGCTAGTCAGGGGCAGAAATTAGGGTTTCCTATTTTCTTGAAGGTTTCTTTGGTGATTTCAGGGGCTATATGTGGGAGTTTGACAGTTTGGATTATGGATTCCTTCTGGGTTTTCAGAGAGCTTCAGGATGGTTTGACATGCATATGCATCAGGTGACATTTTCTAGACTTACTATTTTTAGTAAGTATGATAATTCCTCAGAATATGGTTAAAATCACTTTGGAAACACTTACTATTTTTAGCAGTATGTTATTTTTAGTAAGTACTATTTTTAGTAGTTCTATTTTTAGCAGGATGTCAACAGGCTTGTTCAGATGGCTATTTCCAACATGCTAGTTTGAGAAGTTGGTCTTCCCTCATTTTTTGGTGCTATTATTGGCAAGGGTTCCTCAGCTCAGTTCAGTGACTATTTTTGGCAGGGCAATTCTCTCAGCTTGTTTCCCCATATCCTTGGAGCTTGTTTTGGCAGGTTCAGTATTTGATAAAAAATGGTGTTTTAAATTAAATTATAACTTAAGGCAAAGGTTGGACGATTTTTTTAAAAGGGGTTGCTTAAGTTATATTGATATATAAGTCATTTCCTTAATTATATATTGGGTGATTTATTGTTGAGGAAAAATACTGTATGAAGTGAAATATTAATGCGGCAAGATGGACGCCTTATGGAGAAATAAGTTAATTTTATAATATATTTCACTTATCTACCTTGGATGCCACATTATGATTTTATTGTCATTTTAATAAAGAATATTTGCTCCTATGTGAAGGTCGATTTGGAGAAAGGACAAATGAAATGTAATTTCAAAATAATGTGAAGTGAATGTGCATTTGGATTTGGCGTTCATTTGGAGGGATTGTGAATTTGAATTTGAGCCCTCAAAATCTATAAATGAGAGTGTTGGGCTTCTCATTTGGTATCAAATGAATTTGCATCGTTATGTTGCCGAATTGGCGATTGAAAAATCTGAGCTTCAAAGTGTGGCTTCCTAGCTAAGTCTCAGTTTCGTACTTGCAAGATAGTACATAGTTGTGTTCATGTATTCTCAGTGTTTTTGGTGAGTGAATTGCAGATTGTGGAGTGTTTTGATTGAGATTGGAGTGTTTTCTAGTTGTTGGTCATGGGACTGTTGAAAGTGTATTTTGCTCGCACCTCTTGGCCAGGCAATTCCATCATTTTGGGTACTGGCTCATCCTTCCTTCCTACCACTGGCGATGCATATTGTAAGTGTTTAGCATCTTATTTTGAGTGTGGATTTTTATATTGAAAATCGAACTTCCTAGGTTAGGCGTGGGGTTTAGTTAATGCATTAGGAAGCATGCAAAATAAATATGGGTGTTTCGATGGCTTTCCTTGGATTTTTTTTCATTGTGGCGGGTATAGCAATTGTTTAGAACAAATTTTGGGTGAATTGGGTGAGTAATGAGAGAGTTATGGGCATTTTAGTGAATCCACAGGCTGCTGGTTTTGCAATTCCAGCCTGCAAATTTTTTATGTTAGCAGAAATTTCATGTTCTTAATTGGATGTTCAGCATTACTCTCTTCTCACATATCTTTATTATTGTAAGGTTAAGTAGTACTACTACTAACCAATTCTGCCTTGTAAATCTCACCCCACTGAAAAGTGGAAGAGGCTGGCTTGCCGCCTATTTTCAAGTAAATTGTAATTCAGTCCTCCCACTGCATAAGTGGTCGAGTGATGTCTGATTGTAATGGTCCTCCTACTGCATAAGCAGTTGAGTTGAGTTTGTTTTGTAATTTCAGTCTTCCCGCTGAAATATTGCAATCGAGTGATTTGTGCCTTGTGTGTTTCTCTTGGCTGGTTCACCGCCAAGTTTCTTACATTCCCGCTGGATAAGCGGAAGGAGCTGGCTTGCCACCCAGTATTGTATTTCATTTCATCTTTCAACAATTTCAGATCTAACGATCCCCTATTCACTGTATGCTCTCACCTTCCCACATTGGGCACTTGGTGATCAGAAAGTGGAAGGGTTGCAATCTTCAACAAGTTTTCAGTTTATGCTTGTTAACCTTAACGTGTTATTTGTTGTGGATGATTGTTATTGGCCTAAAAACAAACAAAAAATAACTGGGATACTACAGTGGTATCAGAGTTGGTTTTCCTGTCAGCCTATGTGTTCAAATTGATCAAAGCACAAGTTGTCCCTGCCATCCTATTGGGTTGTGGTTGTTTGGTTGCATATCAGAGTTTGGAAGAATGTCTACTATAGATAAGTCCATTTGTGAGTTAATGCAAGGATTGGTTAATTTGATGAAGGATCCAGATATTAAAATGGGGTTCGTAAAGGTTCTTGCAAAATCCAAACATAAGGAAGAGTTTGAAAACAATATCTTTAATACAAAGACAAATGATGGAGTTGGTGTTTTGACACCTAACTTTGAGACAGTGCTTCATGAAAACTCTGTGGTGATGCATGCACCTACCATTGATGAGGTTGTCATTCAAGAAGAAGAAGAAACAATATTTGAGGTTGTGCATAATGTTTCTTATGGAGCTAGTGACAGTGTTGAATGCACTCATGTGCTTCTAGAGGAAGAGCAGATGAAAATTGAAGATGTTAAACAAGAGGGAAAGATTAACAGATTGTTGGATGGAGATTCATGTTGTGAAGCTGAAAATATTGTAACTAATGATGAAGTTCCTAATGACCAAGAGGCTGTCCTATTTTGTGAGTTTAAAATATACTAAAATGATGACATTCAAGGGGTAGATTTAGAGGACCAATCAAAAATTGCATTTCAGAATAATGGGGTTGAGACTCGTAGTTTGAAGAATGAGCTTGACCAAATTCTAAAAGTCTTTGAGCAATGTCCTAAATTGGAATTTTCAGATTTAGGACAGCGGGATTGTTGGTCTAAGTTGGTCTAAGTTGGAAAAAGGAAATACTTCCCAGATCATTGATAACCCATTGTTTGAGATGGGTAATGTGAAAACATATGACAATCCATTGTTTGAGTGGGAAGATGAAACATCACTTGGTTCTAGCATTGCTCTTGGTGAGAAAAGCAATGTGTGGAAATTAAGAGAAGATTCAAGATCTAAGTTGGATGATACTTGGAGCTATGGTGAGTACTTTTTAACTAAACAAAGTAATTAGCCCTTTAGCACTTGGGATCTGGGTATGATGGCACCTAGTGATGACAAGGAACCTATGTGGGATGAATTTCCCTTTGATTTTGATGAAGCTCAAAAAGCCGATTGTGTTGTAGAGTTAGAGGACCATATGGTTTTTGATGATGGAAAGTTTAAAGAGGTTCTAAAATGCAAATCTGATTCACCCATTCATGAAGTTGGTAGTAAGCAAAAAGTTGAAGATTTAGTAGAATCTAATAGTCTTCATGATATTGAGCAATTGCAGCTAGTGGGTGGTGAAGAAAAGGAGTCTTGGAGCAGCTTTGTGGGCAACAAAGACAAGAAACAAAGTTCTAATTTTCAGTTGCAGCCAATGACTAGTACACCACCATTAAATGTTCATGAGTGGAAGGATAAATTCATGAGGTCCTTTGAGAATGAGGTGCGAGTTCTATCTGGGTTTGACCATACACATAGTTTGATAGAAAAACTCTATTGGAAGGCTCAAATTGAAGAGAGATGGAAAGAAGTTAAGGATGAAGTTGCTCTCCCTAATCTGCAACTCATCAAAGACTCTTTGGAGACATTGAAATTAGAGTGCATACAATTGATCACAGATAGTGATTATGCCATCGAATCAGCAAAGATGATCCTTAGTGATTTCCAAGGAAAAGAGAGGAAAGTTGAAGAGCTTACTCTTGAGCTTGAGTCAACAAAGGACATGTTAGAAAATACTCAGTTGGTTCTAATGGAGGTAGAAGATCAGTTTGTTGATTTCAAACATTTAAGAGAGAAAGAGAATAGAGAAATGGCCAAGGAGATCAATCAGGTAATGGAGGAGCTTGATTGCATTTAGGAGGAGTATGATCTTGTTCTTTGTCCCCAAAGATCTGAAAAAGTGATTTTGGAGCAAAAGAATGTTTGGGATGGAACATGAATCTGATAGTAATCAGCAGGTTGATAGTCTGTTGTTTGATATAGATGCTTATTGGACATTTATTAATCCACTTTTCAAGTTTGATGTGGGAATTCCTTTTGACTTTAGTGGTGAGGGTGGATCACATTGCAGAGTCTGGGATCTAGGTGCAATTTGCAACCATGAGATATTGTTTCAAAATTGGAGCATTGATCAAATACATACTCTTGGGCATCTTCTTTGGAAAAGAATGGATCAGATTTTTAAATTTGGGCTTGCTGATTGGTTGCATATTAGCCACTTCACTTTATGGTTTGCTCTCATTTGGGGGAGTTGGTGCAATTTCTTTGGTCATGCAAGTAATGGTTTTCAATTGGAGATTGCTTGGAGGTGTTTTCCAGCCTTGGACATGAGTAGATGTGTTGTTTTGGACGATGATCTCCTATGTTGCATTAGTTGTTCATCTTCTTGGATGCTGATTTTCCTAAAATCAGACCTCAAGACAATCATTTCAGACTTGGTGGGCTACTGGTACACTCTTTTTCAGACTTTACAGTCTCCTAGCAAGATGGGTATGTGTGCTCAAGTGAGAGGTATGGCGAGTTGGGGCAATCAGTATCCGTGTATGGGAAGTGTTCAAGCTCTAACTAGAGGTTATCCTTATGACCTTTCTTCTTCTTATGGTTGGGCCAACGAACCTTTGGTTTCTTTGGTTCACCTTTTTGAGGTGTTTGGAGTGCAAACTGTAAGAGTTTTCAGAAATCTCCATGGTTGTATCAGGATAATTCAATTGAGGCATAGTATATTCATGTGCAGATATGAGTATGAGTTTGTTGAGCTCTTGCAAAGGAATGCTTTCCTCTTTGGAAGAAGATTTGGAGATGTCACATTGACAGTCGTGGCTCTGTTAGATACCATATGGAGATGTGTTGTGGAGTTTGATTGTGAGTTGAGTAGAACTTATTTTCTATTGCCCAAGCTTGTGATAGACAATGGCACTGTTGATATTGATTACTTAGAGCCTTATGGGCACGAGATGTTGCATGATATTGATTTCAATCCTTCAAGGATTTTCAGTTTGAGTATCATGGATGGTAACATTTTGGAGTTACAAGGGAGGTTAGTGCAGATTTGGCATGATGTTTTCACTGATGTGATCAGAGTGGTGCAGCATCGGTATGGTAGGTTCTTCTTGAGATGGACATGGGACCATCAGCTCATACTTGCTTGGGTGTGGATTAGTTTAAAATTTTCTAGAATTGTGGTGGCATTTCTTAAGGACAAGCAATTTTGGGAAGGGCGGATTGTAATGTCCCCTTCTCCGCAGTGATTAGTTTTGTTGGCCGTTAGCCTAGTTCGGAGGCCCATAGGCTAGTCGGGGACAGAAATTAGGGTTTCCTATTTTATAGAAGGTTTCTTTGGTGATTTCAGGGGCTATATGTGGGAGTTTGATAGTTTGGATTCTGGATTCCTTCTGGGTTTTCAGAGAGCTTCAGGATGATTCGACATGCATCTGCATCAGGTGACTTTTTCCAGACTTACTATTTTTAGTAAGTACAATGATTGCTCAGAATGTGGTTAAAATCACTTTGGAAACACTTACTATTTTTAGCAGTATGCTATTTTTAGTAAGTACTATTTTTAGCAGTTCTATTTTTAGCAGGATGTCAACAGGCTTGTTCAAATGACTATTGTCGACATGTTAGTTTGAGCAGTTGGTCTTCCCTCAATTTTTGGTGCTATTCTTGGCAAGGGTTCCTCAGCTCAATTCAGTGACTATTTCTGGTAGGGCAATTCTCTCAGCTTGTTTCCCCATATCCTTGGAGCTTGTTTTGGCAGGTTCAGTATTTGATGAAAAATGGTGTTTTAAATTAAATTATAACTTAAGGCAAAGGTTGGACGATTTTTTTAAAAGAGGTTGCTTAAGTTATATTGATATATGTCATTTCCTTAATTATATACTGGGTGATTTATTGTTGAGGAAAAATACTTTATAAAGTGAAATATTAATGTGGCAAGATGGACGCCTTATGGAGAAATAAGTTAATTTTATAATATATTTCACTTATCTACCTTGGATGCCAAATTATGATTTTATTGTCATTTTAATAAAGAATATTTGCTCCTATGTGAAGGTCGATTTGGAGAAAGGAGAAATGAAATGTAATTTCAAAATAATGTGAAGTGAATGTGCATTTGGATTTGGCGTTCATTTGGAGGGATTGTGAATTTGAATTTGAGCCCTCAAAATCTATAAATGAGAGTGTTGGGCTTCTCATTTGGTATCAAATGAATTTACATTGTTATGCTACCGAATTGGCAATTGAAAAATCTGAGCTTCGAAGTGTGGCTTCCTAGCTAAGTCTCAGTTTTGTACTTGCAAGATAGTGCCTAGTTGTGTTCATGTATTCCCGGTGTTGTTGATGACTGAGTTGCAGATTGTGGAGTGTTTTGATTGACATTGGAGTGTTTTCTAGTTGCTGGTCGTGGGACTGCTGAAAGTGTATTTTGCTCTCACCTCTTGGCCAGGCGATTCCATCATTCTGGGTACCGGCTCATCCTTCCTTCCTACCACTGGCGATGCATATTGTAAGTTTTTAGCATCTTATTTTGAGTGTGGATTTTTATATTGAAAATCAAACTTCCCAGGTTAAGCGTGGGGTTTAGTTAATACATTAGGAAGCGTGCAAAATAAATATGGGTGTTTCGATGACTTTCGTTGGATTTTTTTTCATTGTGGCGGGTATAGAAATTGTTTAGAACAGATTTTGGGTGAATTGGGTGAGTAATGAGAGAGTTATGAGTGTTTTAGTGAATCCAGAGGCTGCTGGTTTTGCAATTCCAGCCTACAAATTTTGTATGTTAGCAGAAATTTCATGTCCTTAATTGGATGTTCAGCATTACTCTCTTCTCACATTATCTTAATTATTGTAAGGTTAAGTAGTAGTATTACTAACCAATTTTGCCTTGTAAATCTCACCCCGCTGAAAAGTGGAAGAGGTTGGCTTGCCGCCTATTTTCAAGTAAATTTTAATTTAGTCCTCCCACTGCATAAGCGGTCAAGTGATGTTTGATTGTAATGGTCCTCCCATTGCATAAGCAATTGAGTTGAGTTTATTTTGTAATTTCAGTCCTCCCGCTGAAATATTACAGTCGAGTGATTTGTGCCTTGTGTGTTTCTCTTGGCTAGTTCACCGCCAAGTTTCTTGCATTCTCGTTGGATAAGCAGAAGGGGCTGGCTTGCCGCCCAGTATTGTATTTCATTTCATTTTTCAGCAATTTAAGATCTAACGATCCCCTATTCACCGTATGCTCTCACCTTCCTACATTGGGCACTTGGTGGTCAGAAAGTGGAAGGGTTGCAATCTTCAGCAAGTTTTCAGTTTATGCTTTCTAACCTTAACGGGTTATTTGTTGTGGATGATTGTTATTGGCCTAAAAACAAACAAAAAATAACTAGGATATTACATAGGACAGGAGCGTGACGACCCTTTCCCTGCCCTATTTTAGGGCAAGACCTTTCTAATGCAAGCATTGTGGGTTCTACAATGAGCGAGAAATCTCCCCGATGTCGACCCATAACGAAATTCAAATCATTCAAACATGTATTTAAGGGGCATTCATCCTCTCGTTTGCATAAGTTGAATAGGTGGGAGAGGTCAAAGTTGGATATGTTCAAGCATTCAAGTATTCAAGCATTCTTTTCTAGCATTAAGCATTCTCAAGTCTCCCTTCAAGGCTAGGTGTTGCATTCAAGTCAAGGATTCAACCATTGAAGAGGAGATTGCTTTCAACATACAATTCCATACAAACATTTCTATCAACATTGCTACTACAACCTCCCTTGAGGTGATTTACAATTCATCCTTTTATTTATATCTATTTGCAAGTACTTTCTTTCATTACTTGGTTAATTCCAAAAGTGGGGTTTGACCTAAAGGCAAACCCCCAATCCCAAAACATTTCCCTCTTTTTGATATGTAGATTGCAAGTGCGCAGCTATATTTTCAGATTCGGGCTTCATTTGCAGAGGCAGAAATATCCTTTTCATTTCGCGGATTTTTCAGAGGACCATGTACATTCCCGCCACGGTCCAAGCAACTTTTCATAAAATTTGCAAGGAGACTTCGTCTCAACATTTTACTGCCAAATCCAGGTGCACAGCTCCATCCCATATTCAAATCTCAAGTTATAATTGATTCTTTGTCACTTTTGCACTACATAATTCAATGAATTTCCATTTTAAATCAAACAAAGGGAATAAGGGGATCATCATAACATCCTTAATTCATTCATAATTCAATCCATCATCTTTGTGTGGAGATTGGATCTAGTGAATTACCCCTTATCTCCCTAATGTAATGATGAAAAGTGCTTGAAGGATAATCAATAGTGAAACTCTCATCTCTCTTTGAGGGAAAGGGTTAGTTTTCCTCTTGATCTATCACTCATCATTTACCCGCTATTACATTTTGGTGAACCCAACGTCTTGCATGCTATCCTTTGAACAACATTGCATATTTCTCATTTACAAGTTTCAACTCTCTGCAAACTTAGTGGTTAATTCATTAAAAACCCTAGTTTTTAAAATTAAAATTGAACTTGTGATTTGTAAAAATTGTTTGTGTTTGTCTTAGATCTTAAAATTGTTGTGTTTGTCAAATTCAATTTCCTCATTGTCTTGTTCAATTTGCAATTAAAATTTACAAATTAAGAGGTTACTTGTTAAAACCCTAATTTTCAAAAATCATCTTGAACTTGTGAAAAAATTGGATTTCAACTTAATTTTCAAATTTCTGATTATTCCTATATTTGTCTTCAATCCCACAATTCAAATTTTCAATTTCCCCCCTTTTTCCCAAAATTCAAAATTTTAAAATTAAGTGGTTAGGTCATCAAACCCTAATTTTTAAAATTGATTGGATTTTGTGTGAATTTCAAATCAATTTCAGTTACATTCAGACTCTTAAACATTTTTCAAGGTGTTCCTATCCATTAGGTTTGACCATTTTCAAAATTGCACTTCAATTCCTCTTTTTCTTCAAAACCCTAATAGGGTCCTATTTTTTGTGCCTTCATTTTGCCCATCTAGAAATCATAAAATTTGCCCATTTTGGGGGGTTAGCTTTAAAATCATCATAATATCCATCCCTGAATTTTTTTTTAAAAGTTGGTTGGACCATGTGTGTTCCCGCCACGGTCCTCAACTTTTTTCTCAAAATTTTGGGAGATTGTTATGATTGTATTTATTAGCCTAAATCCAAAAGATTGGCTGATTTTATTGATTTTTGAACCCTCTAGAATTGGAAATACCTTCAAAATTCAACATTTCAACTTTCAAGAAAAAATTTAAAATTAAGAGGTTAATTATAGTCTGCCCTGATTTTAAAAATTCTAATTTAAAAATTAAGTGGTATTCCCTTGGCCCTAATTTTAAAATTTTGATTTCTTTTTTAGAAATTGTGCCATCCTCTTCCCCCAACAAAGTTCAAATTGTGTAATCATTATTTTATTTGTATTACTCAATTTTTGCAAGCTTTGTCCTACAATTCAAAATTCAAATTTTCCCTCTAGTGCATGAGTTTTACCACTATTAGTCCTACCTATCCTATCCCTGTTAGACGAAGCATTAGAATTAAGGCTTCCCAAGGTTTGATAACCTAGAAGATGGAGCCTAATTTGGGTGACTTCTTTAATAAGGATCATGCTAATTCTTCCCATCCTAATCATGTGCCTATTGATGGATCTCATGATGAAGAAGAAGCTTTAACTAGGGTTTCTTTAGATCAACTTTCCACATTGGATAATCAATTTGATAGCTTTCAACAATGGATGTCCCAAGAATACCCTAATAGTGAATCTCTTCCATTAATTGAAGGTCTTAAACGCATGCTTCAAAGTGATAAGAATGGAATTGATATATTGCATGGCATTGCACATATTGTTGATTCTAATGTCATGCCTATCAAGAGTTGTGCCGAAACCCTAGGTTACTCACAACCTCCAACACAAGTCAATTCCTCTATTCCTTTGACCAATCTTATGACTAGTATTCCTACTTTCACATCTAACATCATGGCTACTTCAACTCAAAATGTCATTCCTACAACCACTGGTCATGGGGGTAATCCCTCTTCTTTATTTAATCCTCCATCGATACCTATGTCTTCCATGAGTGTTCCTACAATAAGTGTGACACAAGGGGACAATTATTTCAACAACTTTATTCCTCCTTTAAGTGTCCCTTTTCCTACCCAATCATCACCAATTCCTACTTATCATAGTGTCCCACCACCTTATTCTCAGTCCATGCCTTCTTTCAACAACATCACACCACCTTCTCAATCTCCTATGTCTAACATCATTTTTTCTACAGAGATGACAATCAACAATCTTCCCCAAACTGTGTCTTCCTTACAACAACAAATTGCTTCCATGAGTCAATAAAAGTTTCGTGTGCCCACCTTTAATGTTGTGAGCCCACTTTTTCTTGATATTGTTAAGGTAGTGCCACCTAAACATGTTGAGATCCCTCAATTGGAACTTTATAATGGAAAAGGTGATCCTCTTACACATGTCAAAACAAATCAAACCTTGTGTACTGATTTTGCTTATGATCAACGATTGCTTGCAAAATTGTTTACAAGAACATTAAGAGATAAGGCTTTACAATGGTATTGTTCTTTGCCTTCTTATTCTATCACTTCTTTTCAACAACTAGCAAATGCTTTCATCCAACAATTTCAAAACAACATTGGTCCTAAAATCACTTTGACTAATTTAATGTGTTGTAAACAAGGTGTTAAAGAAAAAGTGACAGATTTCATTGGTAGATATAAGCATTTGTGTACTCAAATTTCTTTTCATGTGCCTGATAATGATATTCAAAGAATTTTCATCTCTAATTTACAAAAAGATATCAGGGAAAAGCTTCTTTTGTCTGATTTTACTTCCTTTCCGTAGTTGTACGCAACTCTCCACAATTATCAACTGACTGTGAGTCAAATGGAGCAATCCACTCCTATGGCTCCGAGTGATAAGGGGGAGAGTGTTCAACAACTATTTGCGAAGTTCAAACCAACAAAAAGCTTCATCAAGTTCAATGATCCAATCAACAACAACCATGTGAATGCTACAATAGGTGTGCCTCCTATTTCTAAGTTTTTTTCAAAGAGAAAGATAGTTTACTCCTTTGAATGAATCTTTGCATAGTATTATGTCTCAATTATTACATAGAAATGTTATCAAACTTCCTCCTATAAAACAAGTTGATCCCTCCAAACTTGCATCTCCTCATTTTGATAACAATTCCTTTTGCCAATTTCATCGTCAACCTGGTCATGATACTGAGAAATGTTTTGCATTGAAACATAAGGCTAGAGATTTGATTGATAATAATACTATATATGTGGTAGGTGTGAATGATAAAGGGAATAAATCAGTTGCTCCTCTTAATCACAATCTTAAGATTTTCACTAATCCCTTGCCATCTCATACCTCTAACATTATTGAGATTGTGCCTAATTCTCTCTCTTCTGAAACACTCATCTGTTTGGCTTCGAACTTGGTTAACATGGTAGAAACACAAGAACCATCTAAGGATCCATGTATCACATTTTATCCTAGTGAGACCATTAGAGCACCTGATGGCCCTTTATACATAGTTGCAAAGGTTAAGGATATCCCTTGCCGTGGTGCCCTGATTGATCCCTCTTGCATGGTTAATGTCATAACTGAAGAGTATCTTTTTACTTTATGATTTCATAAACCATTATATGATGCTTCTAATGTAGTTCTGAAGTTATTTTATGGTTTCTCTTGTCCTACCATTGGTTCTATCACCCTTCCTGTCGAAGTCCATACTAAATCCATGGATGTTGACTTCTTCCTCTGAGCAATTCCATGTGAAGTTGGTCTATCCTTGGCTATCTTCCATAAAGGCTAGTGCTTCTCCAATCCATAAGTTTCTTAAATTTCCTAACAATTGAGAAGTCATCACCGTGAACCATAGCTTATTTTGTCCATCTGAAAGAAACCTTGGTGTTCCTATTAATCTCTTTTGGCCTAAACAATTTCAATCTCTTCCATCAAGGAGCGATGCTCTTTTTCAATCTTATCAAAAATGGAAGAATGATATGATCTTATCCTTAAGTCAACCTAGATCACTGACACTTGACATTCCTATTATTCTTCAAGATGAGGTTTTTCCCCTCTTGGATAGAACTAATCTCCCTCCTAAGGAAAATTTTTCACCAAATCATATGGATGTGACTTTACCTTCTCTTAAGGAGAACCACAATATTCTTCCTAAGGTTAGACCTATACCTCAACCTCATAATGGACTTGGTCTCCTCCCTACACCTAATATTCCTCCTTTCTATGGTGCAGTTCCACATCCTTCCTCTTATCGAGAGAAGATGTTTGCTTCTCCTAAATTCAACAAAAATTACCTCAACCTAAACCTTCCACTATAAAGGAGAAAGCCATTCCTCATTCTTCAAATGTTCCTCCTCCTTCTCAGCCTTCCACTAAGACTCAACAAAATTGTTGTGCGAGAGAACGCCGACAAAGATGCCATGTTCGAGCTCATGAAGCTATCTCTCAAAATACTCATTCTCCTCAGACTCCAATAGTTGACATGATTCCCTTTTCTCCTAAGCAAGATGTTCAATGAACATCTCCAAATCATAAGTTGCATAAAACATGTGATGGTTTTACTCCTATTTGTGTCCTTGCTCCTCTTAATTTAGGTTTTGATGAAGAAATAGGTAAAAATGTAATTTATAATGGCAATACAACTCCTAATGCTTCTGATAGTGAGCATAAATATATTCATGTGGACAAACATTTATCGGATGAGTTTTCACAAACTTTAATCCTAGCTCCTCGAATCGAACAAAGTGACTTACCACATGAGCATAGTCCTTGTTTGGATCTTGTGATAGCTCCATATGGTGTGCTCGATATCGCTCCTCTCGCATGTTTCTCACCTTCCTGAAATAGTGATCAACAAGATTGAGAGGCGGATGTCATGCTAGATTAGCAATATTAGCACTGTAGATCGTTCTCTCCTTTCTTTCTCTTCTGTGACCATTCTTCTATGTGTATCCATGTTCTTCTATTTGTTCCCTTAATGTCTACTTGGGGATGATGCAAAGCATTGAGATCTTCTCTTGGTCTCTTTCACATTGACTCAAAAGACATCCTCTCTTCCCTTTCTTCTAAGGTAGTGTCCTTCCTTGGGGAATGAAGATTATTATATGCATATACATACATGATATACATGATATACATGAGTTATCATACAGCATACTGACCCCGAGGAAAGCAACACTACCTCGTGTTTTGTGTTCATTATCATTGGGTTTAATCCTCGATTGGGGCCTAAATCCTTGTGATAGCATGCTCCCTCCTTCTTTGTCCCTTGGGTGTATCCTACCTGAAAGCAATCGCTCCCGATAAGGTGCGTGCGATCACTTTAATGTGGGGGCATACACTCTGATCATACTTTCCTTCTTGTGATACTTATAATTACTTAGTGAACTTTGCTTTGCTTTGTAATATTTTTGTATCCTTTCTTTCATGACCAATAGTGAAGGGAACTTTGCTACTTGGAGTCATGGTTCTCCCCTTCTTGATCTTCCCTTTTACTTTGTCAATCAAATTCATAAGATCCTAATTCCACTGGGGGCTTGGCTCATCTTGTCTCCTTGACGTGGTAAAAGTCTTTCAATCTTGTTTCCTTGTACTTTACTAACAGTATCGGCATACGCTTATACTCCCACTAAAGTGGGGGCTAAATGTAGTGTCATAAAATTGCGACCCTAAAAATTTATGACTGCATTAGGGTCCTCACGCATGCGAACTTGAATCCTCTAGCCTGATCAAATACTAGAGGGTGCTTGGCTTGTGAAAACACCTTCTTCCTTGGCCTCCGCATCACTCTGTCCACACTCTACCCTAGAGAAAGGGGTAGGAAAGGGGCGTGGCACCCCTGTCCTTGCCCTATTTTGGGGCAGGACCTTTCTAGTGCAAGCATTGTGGGTTGTGCAATGAGCGGGAAATCTCCCCGATGTCGGCCCGTGATGAAATTCAAATCATTCAAACATGTATTTAAGAGGCATTTGTCCTCTCATTTGCATAAGTTGAATAGGTGGGAGAGGTCAAAGTTGGATATGTTCAAGCATTCAAGTATTCAAGCATTATTTTCCAGCATTAAGCATTCTCAAGTCTCCCTTCAAGGCTAGGTGTTACATTCAAGTCAAGGATTCAACCATTGAAGAGGAAATTGCTTTCAACATACAATTCCATACAAACATTTCTATCAACATTGCTACTACAACCTCCCTTGAGGTGATTTACAATTCAGCCTTTCATTTACATCTACTTGCAAGTAATTTCTTTCATTACTTGGTTAATTCCAAAACTGGGGTTTGACCTAAAGGAAAACCCCCAATCCCAACACATTTCCCTCTCTTTTTTGTGTGTAGGTTGTAGGTGCGCAACTATACTTTTGGATTCGAGCTTCATTTGCAAAGGCAAAAAAACCTTTTTCGTTTCGCGGATTTTTCAGAGGACCATGTACATTCCCACCACGGTCTTAGCAACTTTTCGTCAAATTTGCAGGATGACTTCATCTCCACATTTTACTGCCAAATCTAGGTGCACAACTCCATCCCATATTCAAATCTCAAGTTATAATCAATTCTTTGTCACTTTTGCACTACATAATTCAATCAATTTCCATTTCAAATCAAACAAGGGGAATAAGGGGATCATCATAATATCCTTAATTCATTCAGAATTCAATCTATCATCTTTGTGTGGAGATTGGATCTAGTGAATTACCCTTTATCTCCCTAATCTAATGGTGAAAAGTGCTTGAAGGATAATCAATAGTGAAACTCTCATATCTCTTTGAGGGAAAGGGTTATTTGTCCTCTTGATCTATCACTCATCATTTTCCCACTATTACAATACCAGGATACACTGGCTACACTTGATCACATTCAGGAGGTTGGATCTGGCACTCTCTCAGCTGACACTGTGAGGGCATTATTTCGGGTTGGGAAGGAGACAATGCATTGGTGGCAACTATATGAGGATCTGCTCACAGAGAGCCAAAGAGCAGGGAGCTATGTAACTACTCCTGTACCCGTCAGGATGGATACCAGCAATGGTGGGGTCATGGGGCCTCCTCAAAGGAGCAGAGATTGAGGAGCAAGGTCACAACCTCAGAGACGGGCATAGCCAGGTGGGAGTGGTACAAGGCATCCATGAGACTTGATTTGATATTATGAGACATTTGTATGTTATTGATTATTTCTTTGATATCATTGTATACTTGGACTCTTTATTGTTTTATAATGATATGTAGACATGGACTCTATATGATGGTTATGATTTATTATGCATGCTACTTTGATGATGATGAATTATATGTCTATATGCATTGATTACATGGATGATGCTTTATTGACCTACATGCAGTTATTACATGGTTGATATGATTATCTCTCCTTTCCTTTATATTCCATGATGTTATCTTGATGATATTGATTCTATCTATGAAGTATATGGTCTAGATGATGATGATGATGTGGAATTATTTATATGCATATGAAAATGATTTTAAAATTGTAATGATCTATATGGAAATAATGCTTATAATGATGACATATGCAAATGGACGTTTATTTCTATTCCTTGATGTATATGCATGTAATGATGAAATGATGAAATGATTTACATGAAATGCATTTGATTTTGAGTTTTTGAATGCAATGTGATGATTATGTATGATAATGCTTATAATGGTTAGGTGATGAAATATAAACAATGATGATGTAATAATATGGTTAATGATTCTAAATGCACAAATGCAATTAAATGAACCTAATGAAAATGATTCTAAAATGAAACTAATGATAAATAAATGCAAAAGATGATAATGAGAAATGAATCTAGTGAAACTAATAATGATATGATCAATGCAAATGACACTATGCAATTTAAATGAATGCAACTGATGAATGATGGATGATGGATGATAAATGACATGATGATCATGATAATATGCAAACCTAAACGAAATGAAACTAGATAATTGAATGCAAACTAATGAATTTGTTTTTCTTTGTCCAAATATAATCAATATTTATTTTGATCGTTGATCTTGAATGAAATGCTTATAATGTAACTAACAATGAATGCTTATAATGCAGATGATAATGAACTAATTTAAAATGATCTGACTTAAATGATACTACCATTCCTCACATGTTGTCTTGTAACAGTGCTTGATTTCATCATTGAGCTTTTAAATGTTGTAAGAAAATACAAGCAACTTGACATAATGATTCAAGCTAACCTGGGTGCTTCTTACATGGATTTTGATATAGCAATTTTATACGAGCAACTTAATATAATGAATCAAGCTAACCTGAGTATTTCTTGTAGAATAGACAAGGATTATCCCTTTTTAGGCATGACTCGAAACGTCCTCCTTGATCTTTTATCAATCATATCCTTAGACAAGTACATACCTTACCAAGAGATAAGCCACAGATAACAGACAAAGAAAAATAATCATGCCCCATCATAGCTCCTCTAGTCATGGACATCATCGAGTTGCCTAGGACACATGATTAGCAAAAGTCAAGATATAAACACTAAATCTTGTGTGTCGCACATATGTTCTCATGATCATTAACTGATATAATCATCTTGATGAATGATCATTGATAATCCTTCATTACTTGTTGGTTGAATCTTTATATTCTGAGTTTCACGATCCAGTTGTTACAAATGTCTTGATCTTTGTTGCCTTGTTGTTTGTTGTCTGTTTCAAAACCCTAGGTGTTTTTGGTTTTTCCAAGTTTTTTGAATATTTTTGGTTTCCCGAAGCTTTTATAGATACCCTTAAAAAAAGGAGTTTAGGATTTTGCCCCCAATAGAAACAAACTTTATTATGGATGTACAAAGGATGATCCAAACCATGGCAGGATACAAATGCAGATTGATTCTGATAAAATTTAAGATAGTGACTACGATAAGTATATCAAAGATTGATAACTATTGATAAGCTGCATATTTCCTGCTAATGGTTCAAAGCAATGGATGCGAAAGATAGAATTAATATGCGAGAATAGGTAGATGTGAATAGATGGGCTAGGATGAATAAATGGGCAAAGCGATCTCATAGATGGTGAAACTCACTTTTAGATAGCGCCTATTTACCAGGTTTTCACCATCTAAATTTATTGCATTTTTTCCATATTTGATTTTTTTAAACTGTTTTCGTTGTTTTTCACTGTTTTGTATTTTCTCTTTTTGTCGATACTTTTAAGCATAGAATTTCTTCAAATGCATATTATTGATAGGCTCATCGAACCAATCTCCTTCTGGTGTAGATTATATGTATGCTCCTGAACCATATGTTGCTACCACGACAAAGGGACCTAACCAGTTTGGCTCAAATTTACCTTTCTTTTCTCGATCTTGTTGATTTTGTGGATTCTCCCTTAATAATAGATCTCCAATATAAAAAATGTGTGGCTTAACTCTATGGTTGTAAATTCTTGCCATTCTCTATTGGTATGCTTTCAAATGATCTGAAGCATTTTGAAGATGCTCCTAAATCAGCTCAAGTTCTTGAATTCGAGAGACCGATTGTTCTTCTTATGGGATAAGACCTTTCCAGGATACTCGTAGAGAAGGTATCTCTAATTCTACTAGTAATATGGCTTCTGATCCATAGACTAAGCAATATGGAGATGCCCCCGTTGGTGTGTGGATGCTAGTTTCATATGCCCAAAGAGTAGGATTTAGCTGAATATGCCAATCTTTACCAGCTTCATTAATTATTTTCTTCAAGATTTTTAAGATTGTCTTGTTTGATGCCTCAGCCTAACCATTTCCTTGTGGATAATATGGTGTAGAAAATGTATGTTGGATATGAAATCACTCACATAGCTCCTTCATGTCTTGATTTTTAAATGGCCTCCCATTATCAGTAATGATGGTCATAGGGACTCCATAGCGACAGATTATATAATTCAGGATGAATGATGATATTTTCTTTCACGTCACCTTTGTAAAAGGTACTGCTTCAATCCATTTAGTGAAATACTCAGTAGCAGTCAAAATAAACTTATGTCCAGTAGAAGATGAAGGATTTATCTTACCCACTAGGTCAAGACCCCATTGAGAAAATGGCCATGATCTTGCCATAGGATGTAGTTCTTGTGCTAGTGCATGGATGAGATTCCCATGGATCTGACATTGTTTGCATTTCTTGGCATATGTAAATGAATCTCTCTCCATAGTAGGCCAATAGTAACCCAATCAAATAAGTTTCTTAGCCAACGTTAAACCACTTGAGTGCATGCCACAAATACCTATGTGGACTTCGTTAAGAACTTTCTCAGATTCCTCTTGTTTGAGACATCTCAGTAGAGTTTTATCTAGACCTCGTCTATATAAGGTATCAATAATGATAGTATATTGGGATGACTAACGGATAAAATTTATTTTTTAATTGTGGGATAGGTCAGGGGGAAGGATATTCTCTTTTAAGTATCGATAAGTTTGGCTATATAAGGATTGACCGGTTCCAGATATATGGCAAATCATATGGGTGTTCTGGGATTCAACAGTGGGATGCAAGATATCTTCCACCAGGAATTCGTAATGTTGTTAATTCTCTTGATTCTGGAAAAGAGATGCTATTGTAGCCATTGCATATGTTGCTTTGTTCTCATTTCTTGGAATCTGAGTAAATGATATTTCTTCAAAGTGTTCTGTAAAAGCTTCAACCAGTTGTTTATAGGGCATCAACTTGTCATCCTTAGTTTGATAATCATCATTTATCTAGTTGATAATGAGTTGTGAATATCCATAAACATGCAATTCCTTGATGTTCCATTAAATGGCCATTTTGATCCCAATAACCAATGTCTCATATTCTGCAGTGTTCTTTGTGCATGGGAATTGCAATCTGTATGATTTTAAAATTGTATGAGCTTGAGGTGTGATGAATAAGATTCCAGCACCTGATCCATGTTGTGTATAGGAGCCATCAAAGTACAACTCCCAAAATTTATGCTAACTATTGGAATGTCTGCATCAGGAAATTTGATGTGCAATGGTGTGTTGTCTTGCAGAGGTACTTCACCCAATTGATCATCAATGACCTGTCCTTTGATATCTTTTCGATCAACATATTCTATATCAAACTCACTTAGTATCATGACCCATTTAGCCAATCTACCTGTCAAAGTTGACTTGCTTAATAAATACTTTAGTGGATCTATTTTTTCTATCAATTTCACAAAATGAGTCAGCATAAAGTGTCACAATTTCTGAGTTGCAAATACAACTACTAGGCATGTCTTCTCAATGGATGTGTAGTTCAATTCATAGCCTACAAGTGTCCTGCTGATGTAATACACTACTCTTTCTTTTCCTTCTTCGTCATGTTGCACTAAGAGAGCTCCTAGTGATACATTTGTTGTTGAAATGTAAAGCAGCAATGGTTCCCTTTGATTGGTGATACCAGTATTGAGGGATTCGCCAGATTTTCCTTCATTTGCATAAAGGCTTCCTCACACTTATGATCCCATTTGAATGGAACATTCTTGTGTAATAGGTGAGTGAATGGATGACATCTATCTACTAGTTGGGCAAGAAATCTTCTGATTGATTGCAATCTCCCTTGTAGAGAATGCAATTGGCTTATATTCTTAGGTGACTCCATCTCCATGATAGCTTTAACTTTTTCAGGATCTACTTCAATTCCATGAGCTGATATAATGTACCTAAGAAGTTTTCCATTTTGGCATTTTGGATATGTTGATATGGTTTTTTCATTGATGTCAACACTTGTCAACATTTATCAGCACTTGGAGACTCTTGATTATGTTCACCGGCAAGTCAGTGACTTATGCATAGTCACCGATATTTGGTTCACCGGTAAGTTATATTGTTCACCGACACTTGGAATGACTTGGAGACTACTTGGTTATGTCGAAGAAATTGTTTGGACACTTTGTTATGGTAATTTGTTAATTGGTCTATTCGGGTTTGCATATTTGTTGTTACCGACAAATAGGTCCAGGTTATGCATCGACAAGCATATCTATTCCAGATCAGTACGACACATTATGAAGATGATTTGTTATTATTGTAAATGCATTGATCCAAAATGATGCATCAGATATTGATTTATTTGTAAATGATTTTATTGTAATATCTTTAGTGAGTCGACCTGCTCAATTGGTCTTAGGTTATGGTATAAATGTAAGATCTCATTTGTGAGATTGATATGGGAATTTAAGTAAGTGCGAATAAGGTATATGCAAAAATAAGAAGAGTTATACACACATACATCATTCAAGATTGAAGGAAGGTTTGAAGAAGGCATATCAGAGCTAAACCGGTACTAAATCCAGCATATCAAGATGCTATTTTGAGCAGTACATTATCATTGGATTTAACCATCCAATTGTAGTCAATGTGACTCCCATTTTCTGATTGAGCAGTGAGCTCTAGGCAGCTGGCCTTTCTGCATGTGCAGACTCCATATTGTACACACATACTATCTGCAGTAGTATCATCTGATTGTGGGTAAGGCTTCCCATCGTGGTTTTTCCCCTTACGGGATTTCCACGTACAAATATCTATGTTATGTTTTGTGGATGTTATTGTCTTTCTGTTTCATGCATTAATCTTTACCGGTACTGTAATTAACTGATAAACTGTCTACCGGCATAAAGTTTGGTTTACCGTTATTAAGCATTAAGTTTTGGTTAAGTTAATTTTGGTTTGAATTTATTGGACAACTGATTCACCCCCCCCCCCCCTCTCAGTTGTCTCTGGGACATAAAATTCTAGAGGTAACCCCACATGCACATTTCTCCAGATTCAAGCTTAACTGATATTGTTCAAGCCTATCAAAAATCTTGTCCAAGATGTTCAAATGTTCTTTTCTTGTATGAGATTTTGCAAGTATGTCATCTACATAATCTTCCATAAATGTATGCATCGTGTCATGGAAAATTGTTGTCATGACTTTCTAATAAGTTGCTCCTGCATTTTTAAGCCCAAATGGCATGACATTCCAATAGTAAGTATCCCATGCACAAGTGAATGTTGTCTTTTCCTGATCTTCAGAGATGATTCTTATTTGATTGTACCCCGAGAATCCATCCATTAAGGAAAACATCTCATGCCCTATTGATAGGTCCACAATTATATTAATGTTGGGCAGTGGGAAATCATCTTTGGGACATGCTTTGTTTAAATCTCTGAAGTCAATGCAGACTCTTATGCTTTTATCTAGTTTGGACACTGGTACAATGCTTGAGACCCACTCTGGATAAACAACAGGTCTTATGAAACCCACATCTAATAGTTTCTTTAGCTTTGTTTTGACAAGAAGAGAAATATGTGGATGCATCTTCCTTAGCTTTTGCTTAAATGGTTTTTGATCCATATTGAGATGGTGCATGATAAGATCTGGATCAAGTCCTAACATGTGTGCATAGGACCAAGCAAAATTTATTTGCCTTTGTTTGAAGAATTCTATGTAGTCTTTCTTTTCTTCATCTAATAATGATGCAGCGGGATGAAGGACCTTGGCATCCTTTAGTGTGCCAATGTTTATTGCTTTTGTTGGCTCTATCAATATAGTAGATCTCTCTTGAAAATATACAGGGAGGGTGTCAAACTTTCCATCTTCTGGCGGCTCGAGGAGGTTTTCACCGTCAGATATATCTTTTATTTTTCCTCTTGATTGATCTAGTGTTGCCATGAAATGGTTTTCAACACTAGGTCTTTTTCCTTGTTTTATTTCAATTTTGCAACTGGAAAGTTTGGCACTCTCTCAACTATAAGAAGCACTACTCAATTCACCAGTGAAAGATATCTTAGGTGTGATTGGTTCAACAGAATTAAGATATACAGCTAAGTCATGATCATTGGAAAAGACATCCAATTTGGGGTTTTCTAAGTTATCCCAATCAATCAGTTCTGGATGAAGCAGGAGTAGGTCATAGTCATCGTCATTGTTGGGTATTTCAAGGTTCATGACGTAATAGTCATAGTTTGGTGTAGAATAGGTTATGCCATAGATAGAACTCTCTTGAGGATAATCTCTCCCAAGCGCTCTCCAATTAGCTCTAATGAAGTCAGGATTGGTATTTTGTGATTCACTCTCAAGTGACTCATCATCTGACATTTGTCCCTCAAATGAATGGATTATATCAACACATACATATTTGATACTACAAGTTCCTTCTGGGTCAATTTTATCAGATTCATTTGTGGCTTGAAGTTGACATACTTGTGCACATGACATAGACGATTTTGTCATTGTTTTCTTTGCTAGTTTTTTCCTTCTCTTGAACTCAGCTTCTTCTGGACTAATAGTCATTCCTACTTGACTTTCTATTAGTTCTTCTATAGTTGTTCCATACCTTGGTATCTCTTGCTCAATGTTTGATATAGATCTGATATTTTGTGTTTCCTATGTTTTCATTTCTTGATCCTTCTCATTCTCTTTTCTTTGTTGCCTTTCATATGCTTCTTTCCTCTGAATCTTGATTTCTTCTTGCCTTCTTTCCAACTCTATTCTCTATTTGTGAAAAGTGTGTCCTCACTTGTACTATTAGTTTGTTCCTCATCATTTTCTTCATTTGATGCATTAGATGATGGATTTGGACCCCATTCATATTCATTTGAATATGTTTCTGAATCATTGTCTAGAATCACACCACTATACCTGATAGGAATGTTATATGGTGAGAATAGTTCTCTGATTTTTGCCATATGCTCTTTCACTGTTTCTGGAATATCTTAATCAGGTTCCATGCTTGCTTGTACACCTTGGACTTGTTTACAAGATTCTTCTTATCTTTTAATAGCAAGCTCTTCCTATTGTCTCTCATATTCTTCTTGTTTTTGTTTGTTGGCTATTATTTATGTTGCTTAATGTAGCCTTTCTTGTCATGGTTCTTCTTTAGGAATTGCTTTCTTTCACCACTTTGGATGTTGATAAGTGTGCTACTTTTGTTTTGATTTAAGATACCAAAGTCCTGACTTATCTTCCTTGTGTATGAGGACAAATAGGTTCTGAAATACCTTCTTGTCGCTTGCCAATTGGTCCTTTTCCTTCATACCCCATCCTTTGCATGATTTTGTAACCATTTCCATATTGCTTTATGGGAATACTAACTTCTACAACTATTGCTATAGTTTCATTTTCATCTTTTTACAACCAGCTAAGAATGTCCTTGTCTTCAATTTCCTCTAAAATTGTTCTAGCTCTAACAAATGCCCCATCAAACATTTCAACTGATTTCTATGGGATCCATGATTGAGCATCTGTAGGTTTTCCATATGATTTAAGTGAAATTAGTAAAGAGTACTTTTCCATTCCTTCATCATTCAATTTGAGCTTTTTCTCAAAATTCCGCCATAAAATTGCTTGAGTTTCCTTGGTGGGATAGACTGCTTCTTTGTTATGTGGAACTCTTGTATCTTGCACTGGTTTTAGATTATTGCAATATTGAATGGAATCTATTGCTATAGTGATTTCTTGTCCATTATGAGGAAACTTAACACACTAATGATATGTAGAAGGAACTGCTTGCATGTTATGAATACATGGTCGTCCCAAAAGAATGTTATAAGATAGATTCAAATCTACAACCTGACACAATGTGTCTCCTTCCACCAGTCCTATTTTGATTGGCAACACCACAGTCCCCTTAGAAGAATGCTCTTCCTCATCATAAGCCTTGATAGTTATTTTTTTTCTTTGGATCTACTGCATTCTCTGAATATCCTAGAGCCTTTATTAGACTTAATGCACAAATGTTCAAGCCAGATCCACCATCTATGAGTATGTGTTTGATACGAGTTTTATGAATGGTGACTTCAATATGTAGAGGAGAATTGTGAGGGTGTTGTGAGGATGCGTCATCATTTTTCAAAAAAGGATAAGCAATGTGGGGTTATGAGGTATCCCACCATGTTTTGGAATTGATCCACATCCAAGTCTTTTGAGACCATTGTTTCTGTTAGAGCTTTCTCCAATATTTCCTTATGCATAGGTGAAAATTTTAGGAGATCCAAAATTGATATTTGAGTGGGTATCTTTTGCAATTGTTCCACTGAGTTGTATTGTCATGAAGTGGATGTTGATTCATTTGTTATACCTCGAAATGTAACCTTCTCTTTGCTTCTTGTAATGATGTTGATTGTTTCTGAAGGTGTTTTATCTTTGACAATGATGGCATTGACCACATCATCATATGTATACGTATAGTCTACCTTAGCCTTGCCATTGTCATCCTTTGGGTTGGATTGTTCACCTTTTCATAATTTGGGAGTGGAGTTTTGAATGCTAGATGCGATTAATTCATTTTATGACCATCCATTGTGATAGTTCCATTATAGATTAAATCTTGAATAAGGTGCTTCAATCTTTGACAATCATTGGTTTGTTGTCCTCAATAGTTACAAAAATGATTGTCATTCCACAAATTCGGTTTGACTTGAGGTTCATAATTTCTTGCTTCTGGTAAGGTAATCAATTTAATTGCAAGAAGAGTCTTCAAAGTTGATTCCAATGGTTCCCCAATGTTTGCAAATTTCCTGTGGTGATTGAGGAAGAAAGACTTGGGTTTATTAGTCTCTTGATTGTTGTTGTTTGGTACTTGACTTGATAAGTTAAAGATTGGTTGTTGTTTGATAGCATTGTTATCGTCATTTCCTCCATTGGTAACATTCCTATTCTTTGTCCAGAATTTAGGTTTGTCATTGTTATTGTTACCATTATTATTGTTGTTGTAGGAACTGTTGTAGAATTTTAACTCTCCCTTCTTTACCATTGCATCCTCTATCTTTAGACCATTCTTAATCATTTTAGAAAAAGTAGGAGGACATTGCAGTTTGAGACGATAACTCATTTCACTGGTAAGGTTGTCAATGAATATGTTCATTTTCTCTTGATCTAGTACATCTCTTGGATATCTATTAAACAGTCATCTCCATCGTTGTAAAAAAACCATGAAAGGTTCACCATTCCTTTGTTTGATATTACATAGATCTAGCATTGTTATCTCATTTATTATGTTGTATGAGTATTGTGAGATAAATCTATTCACAAGTTCTTCAAAAGATTTAATTCTAGACGGTAATCTTGAGAACCATTCCATTGATTGTCTGCTTAAGCTTCTAGGAAATAGACACATTAGGTAAGTTTTGATGTGTGTAAACTCCATACTCATGGTGCAAAATTCCCTAATGTGATCTTAAGGATCATATTCCCCATCATATTTATCGTTTTTAGGGATTTCACAATTTTGTGGGAATGGTATCATGTTTAATTTTTTGTCAAAAGGATATGGACAAATATCCTCCAATGGATATTTCTTGGAACTTGTTCCATTCTGCATATCTTGTATTTGTTGTTGCAAGATTTGCATTTGTTGAGCGAGAGTCAACAAAGGATTATCAATACGTGTTATCCTTGCATCTTCATAAGTTCTTCTATCGCTATGCTCTCTCCTTGTTTCATCTTGGTTCCTTGCATCATCATAGTCTTTTCTTGTTCTATCCCCTCTTGTTTCCTCATGATTTACTCGATTTACATCATCATTATTGGGATCATCAGTTTTTTGATTATTAATTGTTCCCATGTCTCATTTCAAACTTTCCATGTTAAAATCTTGTGGCAATTTAGCTCCTAAATTTGCCAACATTAGGATGTATTTTTGCTTTTCTTTTTCAAATTTTGTTTCCATTAACTTGTCAAATCTAGAATCTTGTTCAAGGTCTCTAATGGTGGTACTCACTTCTTCTTCATCAACATTTGTGAATCCAAATTGATGAAACATTGGATTTTATTCTTCCATTTGTTTTGGTCTTCTCAACTGCTTGTGTTGAGCTCTAGTCCAAACTGGCATATGATTGATTTGAAAACTTCCCAAGTTTTGATTTTCTAAAATACAACTCAATAGGTAATTATTGGTTTGCTAAGATAAGCTTTGTTGATTTTACCATCGTTATTGGTGCATTGTGATAAAGCGTCTTTTTGTTGAAAAGCATGTGCTTACAAAATTTCTCCGTTAAACTCCGTTTCGTTACCACGTAAATAGTGACGAAAACAGTGTAGGAATGTTCTATGTTTTAACAAGATCTTGTGATTGATGTATAAGAATTTCCTCTTCTTCAAGATAGCCTTCCAACTTGGTTTTCTTTTCTTGAGGCGATATCTAAAAGTCATATAAGCATCTAATGATTTACAAATTTATTTGATTCCAATGTGAGTGCAATCTTGATTTTGATAAAACCTAGGTCCAAAGAGGAATGATATATCCAAGATAATGAACAAAGGTTGATATGATCAATTTTCGTGATAAAGGATTTGATGTATCTTGATAAGAAACTGATAGTGATGTTGATTTGCACTTGAGATGATTGAATCACTAACTTGTTGGATATTTATGCTTATAAAAACCTTTGGAAAATAGCCTATTTGATTGATAACTTAATTGTTTGACTAGTTTGAAGACCTGTGACAGTTGAAAATAAAACTCCTCGAAAAAGGGTATCTGAAAATGATGTTGGAATTTTGGTCTGATATGTGGAAATGCTCACTGTTGCAGATGTGGGAAAACAAATGCTCTAACCTATGGATCAAAAGTGCTAACTTGCGCAACAAATGCATTGCTCTGTTGAATAAAAGCACCGCTCTACACAATAAAAGCACTACCCTAAGGTACAAAAGTGTTGTTTCAGTTGTAAAAGCGCTATTATGTTGAGCAAATGTGTGATCCTAAAGGTCAAAAGCATTGTGTTATTGCTCAAAAGCGTTGTTTTGCGCAAAAAAATTGTTGTTCTACACTGTAAAAGCATTGTTTTGTGTTACAAAAGCGTGATTCTGACTGTGTTAAATAAAATCTTCGTTTTCCAGCAAGTTGTCGGATTTTTTACTTATTTCAAAATGATGATGTTTTAAGTTTTTGACCATTTTGAGAATGTTTTGCAGACACAAAAGACACAATGTTTGGAAAGCAAAGTGTATAAGCAAGCACAAGTCATATGGTAGGTCGAGACAATAATTGTTGAA
This sequence comes from Cryptomeria japonica, assembly GCF_030272615.1. Taxonomy (NCBI): domain Eukaryota; kingdom Viridiplantae; phylum Streptophyta; class Pinopsida; order Cupressales; family Cupressaceae; genus Cryptomeria; species Cryptomeria japonica. Next base: position 308,016,272 of record NC_081408.1, read on the forward strand.
TCTCACATGGGGTTTCCCTCGAGGCTACTCTATTCAGAGTGGATATTTGGGTGCTTGACCCCACTGGCTCCACCCTCGACACTCACTTTTCTAGGGCAACCAAGCACCAATTTCCATGAAAACTCCCCATGGCAAACTTCATATCTCTACTAAGAACCATATGTGTGTGAGCTGCTTCAGAGGTCTGACCTCCTACGCCAACAATTAGAAGGATTTTTTATAACTAATACAAATGGTTTTTAGTAAGGGCTTCCGGTCATGTGGCCATACATGCGACACTTTACACTCTATAAGTACAAAAGGTTCCTAGCCTATAGAGGTTGCGCTCCATAGGGTTTATGGGGAAACATAGTGTCGGTATGAACTAATCAACACATGTCATTCATGACTTTCATCATAGACACGATTTATTTAGAGTAGATCGAAAGGACTCGGTATTAGCCCATTTCCACTTGGGTCATTCCCCTCTCACTAACCCACTCAAGGCAGCTCGAAAAGGCAGGCCCTCTAAAGGTAAAACATGAAATGAAAGTAGGTCTAGCTTTCTGATCACCGTATTAGGGTGAGAGCATACTCACCTATCACTTTCAACTAGCATGGTAGACAAATGGTTCTTTTACCCTTTAGATTACCTATGTGAAACTACCTTACTGAAAAATATATGATGCAAGTTGCATGTTGTTCATTTACCCCTTGGTTAAGTTAGGTGAAACATGTATGATTTTTTTACTTCCCAGAATACTCCTAGTTAAACTATGTGAGAAAATGCATTAAAAAGTTGTTTAAAATGAAACCTGCAAGCACACAAGTTAGTAATTTGCAAAAAAAATCAGTCTTGGACGATTGAACTTGCAAGGATTTGCTAGTAGACAGATTATAAAATTTCAATTTTTTTGCAGCAAAGTGAAGTGAAAACGTTAAAATAGCAAAAGCGTTATTTTATTGAGCAAAAGCGCTAACCTAAAAGACAAAAGAACGACCCTGTGCAATGAAAGCACTAAACTACTAAGTAAAATAGTCATTACTTAAGCAAAAGCGCTAACCTAGGAAGCTAAAGCGCTAATCTGTGTCATAAAAACGCTAACCTATCAAGCAAAAACACTAAACTAAGGGTCAAAAGCGTTATCTTAAGATGTAAAAGCACTACCTTATTTCACACGGGTGTGAAACAAGTTTACAAAAGCGTTAATCCATTGTGTTAGTGAGAATTAGACACGATATTAAAAAATGAAGTGCAAGGCCTTAGCCCCACGATGGGCACCAAAAAATGTATCCACTTAAGTTTCACCTTAGAGATTAAACCTACAAACTTATTAGTCTACCATGCAAATATAACTCAAGCTTCAACAATTGAAACAACATGAAAATGAGAAAGCAAATAAAAGAATATACCTTCATGATTTATGTCTCATTGTGTCCTAACCCCATTATTCTTGGTTGCAGATGATTTTACTCTCAGACAAGCACTGATAGCTTCCAAGATGGCAAGTGTGGAATGGACTGGTAATTGATATGATATGCAAAGCTAAACTATGATAATGAATTATGCTAAATTGCTCAAAAACAACTCTAAAAATGCTAAGCAAATGAACTCACGGATGCAAAGATAAAGACTCCTAATTGATTGTAAGATTAGCTATTAGTTTCAAAATTGGCTTTGGAGATCTCTATTTATAGATTTTTGAGTGCATAAGCTTAGGTGGCAGAGATCAACGGTCATGATTAAATCTTGCAAATTCGATGGCTATGAGCAAGAGGTTAAGATGTGAGAGAGAAAGGTGGAAGATGTTCCGCCTGCACCTACAGGATAGAGGAATAGGTGGAAGGAGAAGCCAAGTGTTATTCATCTCACCTTGACAAAGAAGAAAACTTGAGAGAATATGGGATAGTTGGATAAGATTTAGGGATAAGAGGACAAGTGGACTCAACTCCCTCCAAAGATGTAGGAATGTTTGAGAAAATATAAGGAAGTTGAGGAATGTGTGTATGTGCACATTATTTGAAGAATGAATTTGGAAGCTGGAGATAATGATGCATTTTAATATTTAAAATATTAATATCTTAGCCACATGATTGATGAGTTGGCAAAGAAGAAGTGATGTGGAGATGAGGGTGAGTTGGAAAAGGAAGATTAAATAATTAAGAAAGTATTTAATTGATGAGACTATAGGATAGTGGATAGAAGAATAATTAAATATAAGATTTTTAATTAATTGATTAGAAGAAAGGATAAATGAATTAATTAATAAATTATTTTAATTAAATTAATTAATAGAAGAACGTGAAATGAATTAAATAAATTAATCTTTTCAAATTAACTATTTAATAGAAGAATAATTATTAAATAAATATAAAATATTTATTTAATTGCTCATAGCCAATTTTATGTGTATATATTTTGCCCCTCTTTGAAATGATGTTGAGACAACATTGTTTCAAAGATTAAATCAAGTCTCGATAATGCTTCTGACGAAGATAAAAAATCTGATTGTGTGCTCCCTCAGGAGATTGATTGTGAAATTGTTGAAAATTTTGATTGAGTGATTGATCTCACGATAATTGATTGAAAAGATTTGAAAATAGGCCTCTCAATTAAATTCATTTGAAAAACAAATAAAATTGCCCCACTTGAAAAATTAGTTACCCCTCAAAAAAAATAAAAAAGGTAATAATAAAATTAACCTAGGTAAATTTTATCCTCATTTGCAATTTTGTCAGCTTTTGGAGAAAAAGAAATTGGAGTGTTGAGCTAGCAAGATGGTGATCCAATACGAGAGCCATCGATTTGAGTGCATCCGCGGATACTAGAGACCTGCTGAGTACGGCCCACCTATGAGTTACCTATCCCGAGCTTTGTTTTGAGTTTTCGTACAAGTTTGCATGTTGTTAGAATGATTTAGGGTTGTTTTTGAATTTTCTGATTTTTGTGTGTTCGTTTCTCACATTTGGCAGCTAGTTTAGCGCATGTGTTGATTAGGGTAACGCATTTGATAGTTTAGCGCATTTGTCATTTCTGCTCGCACATTTGTCATATATGTTAACGCATTTGTAGGGTTAACATTTGTGTTGATTAAGTTCATGCTTTTGCTTGTTATGTTAGCGCATTCGGTTGAAGTCGCGCTTTTGTTCAATGTGTTTGCGCATTTGCCTTCTAGGTTAGCGCTTTTGCTAGTTTTAGCACTTGTGCATTGTAGGTTAGCACATATGTTTAGACAGACAACACATTTGTTTTAAAATTGAACTTTTTGGTTTTTGGCAATGTTGAAGTTCAATGAGATGAATTTGATTAGACAATTGATGTGTGAATCTTGATAGATTGATAGATGATTAATGATGATTAATCAATTCTTTGTTTGTTTGATTGATTTGATAGATAGATTGATCGATAGGATTGATTGCCTGATAGATGTTTTGATCAATAGGATTGATGTTGGTTTGTTAATTGATAAGTTGATAGAAGCTTGAAGAGACCGATTTAGTCTCTAATAAAGAGCTTGATTTGTTTGACCATTTGATTGATAGCCTGATTTGCTTGATAAAAAATATTTGATTGAAATGTTGATGTGATAGGATAGATGATTGATAGAAAACTTGTCTGATTAAAATAGGAGAAACTAGATGTTCTCCAGTGTCGGGAAAAAAATTCTGGCTATGCGCCATTTAGTCCAGAGTTGACTCGGGATGAGATTAGACACATTGATGCATGTGGATTATGTCACCTATTATACATGCTTGACATTACACATAATAGGGGGTTGTTGACAACATTAGCTGAGAGATGGCATAGCGAGCACAACATGTTTCACCTACCCACTAGTGAAATTAGTGTGACGCTCGAGGATGTGTATAGGATCCTCCACATCCTTGTAACTGGAGAGCTTGTCCAATACAACTACCAAGATCTTGGTGGGATCAATGCATGCAGGACAGTTTTTGGCGATCAAAGCATCGATGGGGGAGAGATTTGTTGGGAGGACATGATTATGCACTATGATACTCTCCTAGTGATACTCGTGTTGTCCTCGATTTCAGTGTGACCAAAATCATGAGGCAACCCTACAAAACTAGTTTGTTTCGTACCTTACAACATCCGGGAGAGCTTGATTGACTCCATCAGTTAGCTCATTTAGCTTTTCACTTTTCGTTTTTATTGTTTTCTGAGTTCTTTAGATTTGCAATTAACCCGGTAGGTCGGACTTTAAAGTCCGACCTGCAGGGTTCCTTCTTTTCAAAGGTAATTGCACATCGAACATTAAAGTCCGATGTGCAAAGGTTTGGTTTAATCCTTGTAGATCGGACTTTAAAGTCTGACCTACAGGTAATCCTTCCCCTGCAGTTCAGACTTTAAAGTCTAATTTGCAGGTCTTTCAGTCAAAAGTTGCATGTCGCACTTTAAAGTCCGACTTGCAAGGGTTTTATTCCAGTCCGACATGCACTGCGTGATTGGTAATTAATGGTCACATTTATTGCTAATCTAGGAGATTATTTATTAAATTTTGGAGACTATTTCTTCATTCCCATTTACGAATTCTCCTCTGCGCGTGCCCTCCTCCTTTCTCCTCTGTTTTTTGCTTGCCGGCCTTACGGATTTGTCGAATCTCCACCAGATTTTTGTTCACCGCAGTGCATTGAGGTAGGTTTTTGTTCTATTTTTATTTGTTTCTTTCATGTTCTTCCCCTACGTCGTGTTTTTTTCCCTACATTATTTTTTCTTTGGTTTTTCTGTTAGTTGGAGGCATATTAGACATTAAAATTCAATTGTTCTTCAATGCTCCCCAATCCGCAGGCTGTGCAAAGATCTATCTGCTTTTCCTTTTTCCCAGCCTGAATGATGGATTTTAAAACCCGATCCGTAGGTTGTGTGCAGAGATCTCTCCACATATCAGACTTTAAAGTCCGATATGCAGGAGGGTAAACCTCGCATATCGAACTTTAAAGTCCAATATGCGAGGGGAGATTGTTCGATTGACATGTCAGGTTTTAAAACCCGACATGTCAATCATTTGTTCTTCCCTAGCACATCGAACTTTAAAGTCCGATGTGTTGGTCTTTTTTGCAATGTTCTACACCTGCACATCGGACTTAAAGTCCGATGTGCTAATGATTTTTCCCAACTTGCACACCGGACTTTAAAGTCCGATGTTTTGATGACTTTCCCCAACTTGCACATCGGACTTTAAAGTCCGATATGCATGTAAAGATGTTTTATCTTTGCACATCGAACTTTAAAGTCTGATGTGCAAATTTTGGCTCCTAAGGTGCAGATCGGACTTTTTTCGCCGACCTGCCATTTTTTGACAGTTCTGCTCCCAAGCCTGTTCTGAGTCTGGTTTTCCGGTCCGATTAATAAAATTTGATTTTATTGATGATGATAACTATCAAAGAAGCTAATCGTCAGTGTTGAATGCAGTCATTTGCAAATGTCAAAGCCCTCTCATGACAAATCAGAGCCTTCTTCAAGTTAGTTGGAATCTTCTTTGGGTAAAACATCAGCAAAAAAGATGAAGTACAAGAATGATACGTACTTGAATTTGTACCTGGAAAGTTCAGCAGATTCAAACATCAAGGAGATCAAAGATACCGAAATTGGACATGTCAGTATGCAGGAGTTTATTGATCGAGTTGAGAAAGCTCTTGCCTGCCTAACAAACCTGATCAAATCCGAGTTGCATAAATATGCTTCCTTCCCAGTTGCAGTTCATGATCCAGATTTTGTACTTGTAGTAGCGGATCACTTCAATCCGAACACAAGATAGGTTAGGGATGTTGATCAAAATGTGATCATGACTCTAGATAGTGTTTTCTTCAACAATGTTTTCAAAGGTTCTCCAGTTGAGGAAGTAGCTAACATTTCTCAAGAAAGTGCTCAAGAGTACTATGAGAAAAATAAGGTCAAATGCAAGAAAGTGATCAATACTGTGTACCTCTCTGCTTCCAGAAATTCTACCACCTCGTGATGGCCCAAGTATTTTCACAGGAGTGAGTTCAATGAGGAGTACAACGATATGGTCACCATGTTATCAAGAGTGAAGGGTTTAAAGGACTCTCACTACTTTCAAAGCTGGATGTGTTATTACATAAATATAATCAGGAAAGGGGCTACTAGGATTGATTGGGGTGAGCAAATCAGTGATGCACTTTGCGCACAGTTGAAAGAAGTCAAAGTGACATTGAAATTTTATATGACTTCTTACCTGGTTTATGCAACTGCTTCCATGAGGCAATATCCAGGTTTGTCTACTAAAGGTGACAGGAGATTAGTGCCTGTCTAGGAATACTATGATCAACTCACGATCAAGAATTAAGGTAGCCACTTTAAAAGAGTTAATGATGCCTTCTTTGTTGTGTGGAAGTACATGTTTGATAAAATCCTGCAGAAGAAAAGATTATCAGAGGCTGCATATAATAGGGTGTCTCATTTTGGATGCATTTTTCTTCAGTTCCCAACATTCACTTACATCCAGATCAGATGTTTCTTAGGTGAACCCTTCATTCTACCAAGGTATCCTTCTGATAAGATCATTCTCATGGAGTTGTGACAGCAACTAATCTATGTGCATGAAAAGCAATCGCAAGCACATAAGACCGGATTGAAGTTCCCAGAATCAATTGGCAGGTACTCAGTTCTAACTAACCCCAAATCCAAGAACATGGAGGAAGAAATGTAATGGAATACTATGAGAAGATTCAAGGCATGAAATAATTTTGATTTTCGTGGCATAAAAAACAAGCTCAAGAGGAGTTACACCCATGTCTATAGGTTTGAAGATGTATGGGTAGACTGTCAAAATGAAGAAGATATAAGAAGGATGGATTTCAGTTGTCTTACCCTGGAACAGATTGAAAACTTAGATTTGGCAAATATCCCAATGACCATGGAAGACACTAATGACATAATAGACCCTGTCTATTATGAAAAGAAGATTGTTGACTCTCCGCTCCCACCGATGCAATGGTCAAAAAAGGAAAGTAAATATATCACTCAAAGAATCTCTCCTATTTTGGCAAACACCAATGCATGGTTGCTAAAAAATAATCTTAGAATGAAACTGTAGACACCCAAAATTGTCATGTCTAATTAAATAAATATTTTATTTATTTAATTATCTAAGCCTAATTCTTTTATTAATTAAATAAATCCTTATTTATTTAATTAATTCATTTATCCTCTTCTAGCCTTATTTCTCATTTAAATAAATACATTTATTTATTTAAATTATCCTTTCCTAAATTAAATAAATATTTTATTTATTTAATTGTCCTATTTCTTCTATTAATTAAATAAATCTTTATTTATTTAATTAATTCACTAACTTTTTCTACACATGACACATGTCATTCATCTCTTAATTCCTACACTACCTACCTCTTTCATTATTTTGGTATTTCCTCTACCTACCCTCTAATCCTAGCCGACCTCTCTTTTTACACCTCTCAATTTTAACCCTCCATTTCATATTGTGTCTTCTATTTAAGGAGATGCCTTCTTCATTATCAAACCCTAATCAATCATCCTAATCACTCATGCTAATGATCTTTCATGCAATTGACTACACTACGATCCTACTTGCAACCACATTCCGTTCTTTGTTGAGCTCTTGTGCATACAAAAATCTGAGAGCAAATATACATCAAGCAAGATCAATGGAGATAGGAAGAATGGAGATCAAAACCCTATTGGACATGTGATGGTATAATCTTTGTGATTTCATGTGATTTGCATTGTCTTAGGTAATCTTCATATGTTATGGTGGATCTTTGTTCATTGTTAGGCTAGGGTTTGGTGGTTGAATTCATTTATCCTTTCAATATTGTTGTTATTGTTATCCATTTTCACCATACACATTTTGGCACGCCCGGTGGGACTCTTGTCCCTTTGCATTTAACATTTTTGTTGCAGATTTTGCGTTTTTGAAGTTGCAGATCAGACATTTTTCGACGGCATTTTAGGTATTTCCGCGTCTGCGAGCGTTCGGATCGCGTCTCTGAGTTTCAGAAGCGTCTGCGGGATTGGAAATCGTGCCTGTGTTTTTGCCAAATTTTTATTTTGCAGGTTTCTGGAACCGCGTCTGTGTATCAGAAACGCGTCTGTGTTGCATCTGATCGCGTCTGCGTCCTGGAAGAGCGTCTGTGTGTTATGAGCGCGTCTGTGAATCACAGAACCGCGTCTGTGTCGTACAGACGCGTCTGTGTCTAGTATAACAGCGTCTATGTTTACTGTTTTGAAATTTTCAATTTTGCTTTGATTCAATTTTTCGGATTTCGCGCTTAGGGTTTCAGATCTGGTTTTATTTTTTGCACTAACCCTTGCAGAGCTAACCAAGTTTGTGCAGCTTGTTTTGGAAGCAAAAACGTTTTTGTTGAAGGCCCCTTTTCACAAAGTCTTTTGGGTTTTTCTAAAATTTACCTAACTTGTGTGCTTGCAGGAAGGGGTGATCATTTGAAACAACCCAAACTACTAACAACTCTTTGTTGCAGGGCCTTGGCTAGGGTTTTGAAATTTTGTTGTGTGCCTTGTTTTCATAGATTAGCAAACACTTCCATTGGTGCACTAAAATTGAATCATTGTCTTTTGTGTCTTGAGCAATAGGCTCTTTTTGTTTAATCTTTAGAGGGCCTGTCTTCCCGTGTGGTCATTAGGACTACTAGTGAGAAGAGAACGACCCAAGTGGTAGCGAGGAAAACCCACCTCATCCAAACCACTATAATCAAATGTATTCATGGTGAAAACTATGAATAACGTGTGCTAATTAGTTCATACCGACACTATGTCTCCCCATAAACCCGTTTGATCAAATTTATTTGATCATTTGTAGGGCGTAACCCCTACCGGCTGGGAGCCTTCTGTATTTACAGAGCTGAAAGTGCCGCATGTATGGCCACACGAGCGGATGCCCTTACTAGCACCATTTTGTTTTAGAGGCCCAAATCCTTCTAGTTGTTGGGGCAGGAGGTCGGACCTTTGGTAGCGGCCCACACACATACGGTTCTTAGTAGAGATACAAAGTTCACCGTGGGGAGTTTTCATGGGGACTGATGCTTGGCTGACCCGAGAAGTGAGTGCCGAGGGTGGAGCCAGTGAGGTCAAGCATCTAAGTATCCGCTCTGAATAGCGTAGCCTCGGGGGTAAAACCCTATGTGGGATCAACAACTATTGTCTTGGCCAGCCATAAGAATTGTGCTTGTCTTATGTTAAACATTCAAAACATTCAAGACCAAACAACAAAACATTGTGTCTTTTGTGTCTTCAAGTGTATGCAAAACAACTTTACATCAAACAACACACTTTTCTTGGAGTCACTTTTGGAGTCTAAAACACTTGCAAACATTGAGTCCTCATCAACATTCTGTCCTCTTGTCACGAAAAACAGTCAAAGAGTCGGATTTGGTCACAGCAAAACAACTTCACAGATTGGAAAAATTGCATGAAGTTTACAGAAACGCGTCTGTGTCTGTTTTAACCACGTCTGGGTCATCTAAGTGCATCTGTGAAGGGCAGAATAGCGTCTGTGTTTTTAGAAGCGTCTGTGTTTTTAGAAGCGTATGTGTCGAACAGAGACACGTCTGTGTCGAACAGAGACACGTCTGTGTCTGTGAATCGCGTCTATGAAGTATACAGAAGCGTCTGTGTCCAGAATTGAAAATTTTTACAGTCTAGCAAATAAAGGAAATCAGTTTCGGAATACTTGAGCTTCCTAGGTTGTCTCTTCAGGTTTCATCTAGCATTCAATCTGTCCTTGGGTCTCATACAGTCCATCATTGCTTTACATCTCATTTTACATTCATACTTGTCTAAACTTGAGTCAAAAGGTCACTTGCTTGTCCTCATCATACTTTGTCAACATACTACATACAACAACACTTTGCTAAGTGGTCCCTCATCAAGGTTTCTTACCTTTGGGTCTCATTTGGTCTTACTTAGAGTCAAGGTCAGCTTACCTCATCAAGAGAAACAATCATCTCTTTGGAAGTCACACCTACTCTACTACTTACATACTTGGTCTTACACTTTGGACATTGCAAGTACACCTCAAGATTCATTTACACTCCATACAACTCTTGGTCTTCCATACTCTTTCCATTTTTCATCTAGTCTCTCACATCTTGGTCAAACACCTAGTTCATGGTTGAAACCCATCTTCAAAAATCTAGGAGAAAAGCTAAAGAAGCTCAAGAGTCCACAAACATGAGTTCCTATGAGTATGACAATGATTTATTTTTCAATCCTGAGCACACTACATTGCCTGACATGGATGTTTATAGACACATTCCAAATGTGGAAAATGCAGACACTACAAACAAAAATGCTACACACAATGACAATGTGGACAACTTTTCAATACAATCAGCAGATATAGAAGAATCCATAATGAATCCCCATTTCAATAGATTGGTTGAAGAAATAATGAAGAGGGATAGACAATACTTCTTACACATGATGGCACAAAGTGGAGCTAAAATACCTCATGACTTTGACATGTCTCAACTTATGGAAAATAGGCCTTTGCAACAAACTCACTCCAACATGGATCAAAGGAGACCTAATAGTGGAGGAAATAGAGGACCACATATGGTACCTGAATCACCATCAGCTTTGCTTCAAAAACCAGAAATCCCACATACACACGGTCAAACATATGATACTTACCTTCGAAGACCATTATGGAAGTCTTATGCAGATAGATATGCTCAAGCTATGGATCAACCAAAACAATTGGACACTCAAAGGCATGCTCAAAATTTGGACACAAGGAAACCTCATGTCAAATTTGGGGGCAACACAATAGAACATGACATGCCTATAGAATATGGTATACATGCACAAAATAGATATGGGGTTCCTCAACATGAATCTATACCAAGTGCTCCCTATATGCCGCTTCAATATAGACCTCCTCCATATGAACATGTCTATGATCAATATCATCCATACATGCAACAAGCTTCTCCTCAAATTGGTATCTCAAACATGGGGTATGCTACAAGAAATCGATCGCCACCTAAGAATAATTTGGAGCAACAAATCAGAGATCTACAAAAGAAAATGGAGGACATGAGTACACCAAAACCAACATACACTATGAGAGACATATGTCCTTATCCATTTGATAAGAGCATTCCAATGCCTCCATTTCCTGCACACTTTGTGACGCCAAAATTTGACAAGTATAGAGGGAAAGGAGACCCTAAGGCACACATACGACAATTTTTCACAGCTTGCATTGAGGTAGCGGCAGAAGAAACATATTTGATGAGGTTGTTCCCGCAAAGCTTAGGCGATCAAGCTATGGAATGGTTCTCTCAATTACCGCCTGGTATTAAGTCATGGGGTGACTTGGCAGAGGCATTTATTCAGCATTTCTCTTACAATATAGAAACAGATATCTCAGTCACTACTTTGTGCAATACTCAGCAAAAGGAGGGAGAATCTTTTGCATCATTTTTACAAAGATGGAGAAATCTAGCTAGCAGATGCTCTTGCAAAATCCCACAGAAACAAATGGTAGAAATGTTCACTCAAAATGTTAACAGGGACATTGGCTATGATCTAAGGAAAGCTTATTTGGCCACCTTCAAGGATGTTATTGAAAAGGGCTTAGCAACAGAAAAGGTTCTAATTGAACAAGGAGTCATTAAGATATTCAAGGAAAACAAAGATGACTTTAAAGGAAAAGACAAGCCAAGATTTTGGAATAAAAACAAAAACACAGTCAATGATGGTGTTGTTGATGCCAATACAGTGAGACCCAAGTTCATCTTTTCGGGATCAAGTTCTACAAACAATCAAGTGAATACTCAAACAACTTCTAGACCACGAAGGAAGTACACCCCATTGGGAGAACCACTTGAATCAGTCTTCAAAAAGCTTGTGGCAAACAAAGTGATCACAGTTCCAGATTTTCCTCCATATGAACCGAAGGTCAAACTAAATTGGTGGAATGATGATGAGTATTGTGAGTTTCATAAAAGCAAGGGTCACAAGACAGGTAATTGCCATCGACTGAAGAACATTGTGCAAGATCTCATTGATAGAGGTGACATTGAGATTGAGGGACACTCATCCAATCAAGAACATGAAATGTTTAAGGAACCATTCCCAAAGCATGACAAAGGAAAAGCCAAAGTCACAGATGATCAAGCCAACTATACTAGAGCACCTTACAATTATGATTCAACTATCAATCACATCTCAATGGACAATCATATCTCTACTATTACTATCAAGAACAAAAACCCTGAGAATCCTCCTCAGAGACCCAAGATTGTCCTAAGAGGTGTTGGATCTTCTTCCGCACATACCTCTGAATGTCATGTTACAACCCATCGAGGTAAGATTACTTTGCTAGGTGCTTCCACTAAAAATGCCGCTTCTTCATCAACCAAACCTGAGTATGACCTTGTAGAACAGTTAGGGAAGACACCCGTGCTCATCTCCATCCTTGAGCTCCTACGTATATCCCCCGCTCATAAAGCTATTCTTGACAAAATCTTGAGAGACACTGCCGTTCCTACTGATCTGAACGTGGACCAGTTTCAAGCCATGGTGGGATACCTTTCCATTCCACATTCCCTTACATTCACAGAAGCCGATGACGCCTCCGTATGTCAGCCACATAATGCACCTTTACACATTGAAGCCTTCATACACAAACATCGAATAAAGCGAGTCCTGATAGATGGAGGAGCTAGTCTAAACATTTGTACATTGAGCACCATTAAACAATTGGGATATTCCGATAAAGCTGTGAATTCAACAAATCAAATTACCATCAAGGCATATGATGATGAAGAGCGCTCATCCAAGGGCACAGTCACCTTACCTCTAAGAATTGGGCCAGTCACAAAGGATGTGGTTTGTCAAGTCCTAGATCTAGATCTCACATATAACATTTTTCTAGGACGTCCTTGGATTCATGAAATGAGGGCAGTCCCAGCGACATATCATCAATGCATTAAATTTCCTCATAATGGAGTCAAGGTAACAGTCAACGGTGATCCAAATCCGTTCATATATTGCAATAACTTGAGATCACATACTGAGACCATCATTCCCAGTAATCGTGAAGCTGTTCCTTCTTCGGCATACATTGACCCTGAGTCATTGAAACCTTCGACATCAAAACAAGGTGAACTTAAAGGCAAATTTCAAGACAAAGGCATGGGAGAATACACTTTAAATCAGACCATGTATTTACGACAAGTCATGAGCTCTCCAAAAGAATATGGAAGGCCACATCCTAACAAGCAAATATCCATCATGATACTCAGATGGGATCCTACTACCTTTCAAAAATGGGGCGAACTAGGAGAGGAAGATTTATACAAAATGCTCTACAAAGACATTGAAGAGGACATACAAGATCAGATCAATATACCTTGTGAGAAATATGGCAAAGGCTTCAAGATTCTACAAAAATTCGGGTATGATGGAAAAAGCCCTCTTGGGTTACGCAAAGAAGGCGTCATAGAACCCTTACAACCTGAATTGACTATAAAAAGAGAACGCTCAAAGGGACTTGGTTTTCTGACTTCCAAGATCCACACTAAAAGGACATAAGAGGCATCACAAATCAAAATTGCCAAAATTCAACAAGAAGATTACTATTCCACAGATTCCAACGAATGGGAATGGGGTTCAGACAAGTCCTCCAGTGACTATGAGCTCACCAAGACATTCAGAGAGCCAGATGAACCCACAGAAGAAGAGCAATTTTGTAAAAAGTTCAGAGTTGGTCAAGAAACAACTCATAAGGATTTCCCACAGTCTTCGTTTCAAGGTCTTAGGTCGAAATCACATAGGATGAGGACACCTGTCCCGGAAGGCGCTACTAGTGATGACAATTTGGATTCGCTTGCGATCGAAACTGATGAGGAGAGTGCCATCGATGACCTCGACAATTGCCTTGATATACCCGAATATAACCACATCTTCACTCTTAGCCCCGCAAACTCCGAAAACATTAAAAGCCTTCCCCTTGTTCATCCCCAACTCATTGACTGGGATTATGAAGGACCAGCACAATTTGATACATTTCAAAATGACGAAGCCATTATCGACTATCTTGGCATACGAGATAATCTTCCCCCTGGAGACCACAAAGCAGGATACATCATAGAACTCAACAACATGGCATATTTTGGTGAGGGTGTCGAACCTTCTAGTCGCAAAAATGTGAAAATAAGAACAAAACAAGGGTCTTATGGCGAAAACCACACTGTGGCGCTATCTGACTCCAAAAAAGTAAAAAGAAAGGACGTATCTGAGGGCAAAAACCTCTCTGAGGCACCCGAAGATGGAAGGCTCGACATTCTCCCAGCATCATATGAGGAAAAATCATCCATGTTGGTAGAGGAGACTATAAAGACAAACATTGGTACAGAAGAGGTTCCACACAACATATTCCTGGCTCAATCATTGACAGAGTCCGAAAGGGCAAAATTCATAAGCTTCTTCAAGGAAAGACAAATCAACTTTGCATGGTCATACGCTGATATGCCTGGACTAGACCCGGATTTGGTAATGCATCATTTGACAGTCAAACCGGGGGCAAAGCCAGTAAGACAGAAATTAAGGAAAATGCACCCACAAGTGGCATTACTAGTTAAAGAAGAGCTGGAGAAATTATTGGATGTCGGATTCATACGCCCAATTGATTATCCCGAATGGATCTCCAATTTAGTACCTGTAAGTAAACCAGATCGCAGCATCCGAATATGTACAGACTTCAGAGACATTAACAAAGCTTGTCCAAAAGATGACTTCCCATTACCAAACATCGACTTGATCGTTGATCTCACAGCAGGTCACGAAATGTTATCGTTAATGGATGGATTTTCTGGTTATAATCAAATCAGGATTGGACCCGAGGATCAACATAAAACATCATTCACTTGTCCATGGGGAACTTTCTGTTGGAATGTCATGCCCTTTGGGCTGAAAAATGCAGGTGCTACATATCAAAGAGCAATGACCACTATCTTTCATGATCTCATGCACATAACTGTGGAAGATTATGTTGACGATCTCTTGGGAAAATCAATAGACAGAGATACACATTTGGACATACTTTCAGTCATCTTTGATCGGTTGGAAAAATACAAGGTAAGATTAAACCCCAAGAAATGTGTTATGGAGTAACCTCCGGGAAGCTCCTAGGATTCATTGTGTCGAAAAGAGGAATCGAAGCCAATCCAGCAAAAGTCAAGGCTATCTTGGACATGCAACCACCCAGGAATATCAGTCAACTTCGATCTTTACAAGGGAGACTCCAGTCTATATGAAGATTCATAGCACAACTTGCAGATAAGTGTAATCCTTTTCAGCACCTGCTACATAAAAACATAAAGTTCAAATGGGATGAGAACTGTCAACAAGCTTTTCAGACGCTCAAAGATTATCTTTTAAATCCGCCAGTTTTGATGCCACCAGTTCCAAATCAGCCTTTGCTACTATACATATCAGCTACTCCAACAGCACTGGGGGCACTCCTAGCACAACAATTAGCTGACGGCAAGGAAAAAGCAGTATACTATATCAGTCGCACATTGGTGGGATATGAGCTAAACTACACACCAATCGAGCGTGCATGTCTCGCTGTGGTCTTTGCTTCACAAAAATTACGACATTATATGCTCACTCACATAACTAAGTTGATTGCAAGAATTGATCCACTAAAGTATCTTCTCAACAAAGCTACACTTACTGGTCGACTGGCCAAGTGGGTAATGATCCTGAGTGAATTCGACATCGAGTACGTGGACAGAAAAGCAATAAAAGGACAAGCAATTGCAGATCAATTAGCAGATGCTCCCATGATAGATGATGTTCCTCTACAGTTAGAATTTCCAGATGAAACAATTTTAACAATATCACATGCAAAGCCATGGCAACTATACTTTGACGGCTCATACACACAGCATGGGGCAGGAGCTGGTATTCTCTTTATAACTCCTCAGGGTGATTCTATACCAAAGTCATACCGCTTATCATTTCCTTGCACTAACATTATAGCGGAATATGAGGCATTAACAACTGGATTACGAATCGCAGTTCAATGGAAGATCCAAGAACTTCGTGTTTTTGGGGATTCTCAACTGGTTATTCGTCAAGCAACTGATGATTACCAAACAAAAGACAAAAAACTAATGCCTTACAAACAACTGGTAGATGATTTGAAACAACACTTCATAAAGATAGATTTTGAGCAGATACCAAGAGAGCAGAATCGTGCTGCAGATGCCATGGCTACAATTGCTTCACTAATTGATCTACCGCAAAATGAAACCTGCTATGAGTTTCTGGTAGACAACCTGCTAGTTCCTTCATATGAGATCGCTCCTACTGAAATGATATGCATTGTTGGTCCTGAATCCCAATTATATGGTTCCATATTCACATACCTTCGCGACAATATCTTACCTCCCGATCTATCGAACAACCAACTCCGCACTTTTATTCGCCAATCTTCTCGATACGTCATTCTAGCTGATATCCTATACCGATGAGGTCTAGATGGCACTCTCCTTAGATGTTTAGAAAGTGACGAAGCTCAGATTGCGTTACGTGAAGTGCATGAAGGGATATGTGGTCCGCATACTAGTGGTCCTACCTTGGCCAAGAAACTCATCAGGACTGGATACTACTGGCCTACTATGGAAAGAGATTCATATCAGTTTGTCAAGAAATGTAAGCAGTGTCAAATTCATGGAGACCTAATACATGCACCAGCACAAGAATTACAACCACTTGCGTCTCCTTGGCCCTTTTGTCAGTGGGGACTCGATCTCATAGGCAAGATTCACCCTCCTTCTTCCAATGGTCATAAATTCATTATCACAGCTACAGAGTATTTCACAAAGTGGATTGAAGCCGTGCCTCTCACACAAGTCACTGGGAAACAAATTGCTACCTTCATCCTGAACTACATCATTTGCCGATATGGTATTCCCACTTCCATTATCACTGATAACGGGCGTCCCTTCAAAAATCAGGATGTTCGTGAACTCTGTGAGCGCTTCCATATCTCTCATCGTTTCTCCACACCATATTACCCCCAAGGTAATGGCCAAGCTGAGGCGTCTAATAAAACAATTCTTAAAATCCTCAAAAAGACAGTCGACGACGCTGGCCGTAACTGCTATATCCAACTCAATCCTACACTTTGGGCCTACCGCACAAGTGTCTGCACACCTACAGGAGCTACACCCTACTCACTTGTCTACGGCGCTGAAGCCATCTTGCCTATTGAGGTCGAGTTACCTTCTTTACGGATCTCTTTGCAAAACATCATCAACGATGAAGATTACAGGGTCTCTCGCTTACAAGAACTAGAACTGTTGGATGAACAGAGACAAACTACTTTTAATCATCTCAAGGCTTACCAACAACGAATGAGTCGCAGCTACAATCACAAAGTCAAGCCTCGCACATTTGAGGTAGGTGACTTGGTTCTCAGAGAAAACCCCAAGAATCAGCAAGACAGAGATAAGAAGGGCAAGTTTGAACCAAACTGGCTTGGTCCTTACATCATCACAGCGGTATATGGATCTGGGGCATATCAGCTCTCAACTACAGAAGGTGAACCTTTGGAGGATCCTATCAACAGCATGCACCTTCGCAGGTTCTACACATAGCTCTTCGGAATATCCTAATTCAAAAATACAAAAAAAAATCAAAAAACTTCAAAAATACAAAAAAATTATAAAACAAAAAAATCGTTACTTGGTGAAAACCTAGCAAACAGGCGCCTCGTGACACAAAAAAAATTGAAAAATCAAAAAAGTAAAGAGAAATAACTTCGTCAAACGGTGAAAACCATTTCGATGGCGCCCTGGGCAAGTACCATGGTGAAAACTGGGTTCCCAGCGCCATGCGTAGAGACTTTGCTCCTCCCTCCTTCAGGATTCACTTTCATCACTTCACTTTGCACACACTCACAACCTATTCATTCACAATAAACTTACCCATTCCCATCATGGCTTGTTATTGATCTACCTAAGGTTGGTTAGCCATTCATAATAAACCTCCCTTTTCACTCCCTTTCCATCCATAATAAATCAGATCCTATCTGTGACTAAGGCAAATCCTACGTCTAGTGATGGGTGTGGAACTAAGAACATCACATGTTTCGAGGAGTACAGTTTCTTCCAGCTTCCTTCAGTCTATCCGCGCACAATCCGCAATAAAGCAACATTTGCATCGCAGATCCACAATAAAGTTTCGTCTTCTTCGCAATAAAGTATCAGTTTCATGGATTTAGTCAGTTTCAGATGAGACACAACAGCAACAATGGGCTTCAACAAATCAAATCTTTCAGCAGACTCAGACAACATATGGTTCGGTGTTAATCTATCCCTTTTTGTGAAAGTGAACATTGTGACTACAATCAAACATGACTTATACAAGTGACAAGAGACACTAAACTTGAGGACTACAGTGGATGTTGGTGTCGAGTCTTGGTTTTCTTTTGATTTCATCTTTTTGGTGACATGTCTTTTAGCTTTTCCAGGATGTCTCTGACTAGAGATACTATCTCCAGGATGTCTTTGACTAGAAAGGCGAGGATGGGGTATCGTCACCTATTTTGTTTGCTGTTTGTGGATTGTCTTTTTTAGTAATGCTATGACTTGTCCAAGGATATGAGGACGCTGTGAGTCTAGTATGAACTGGGGCATTCCTTGTTTGTGACTGTCTTATCTCCATGCAAACAGGTACAATGACTTTCTGGGTCGAACATATGCCTCGATTGTCATAACCTATCTTGCCATAATAAAGCTCAATGATGATAACGCACAAGAAGCTCTTTCACTTTCATATCTTCTGTCTTCCATCCCCCCTTTTCTGGATTGACTTCCATCATCCTTCTCGAGTCCACGTAGCTCGCTATCACATGACTGAGTATAATGACACACCAAAAACATTTGCATTTCATGTAGTTTGCACCTGCATTACCACATATAATCATTTCATACATACATATAGATATCACAAGTGCATCACATCCTGCACACAACACCTATTAGCACAATTTACATTTGCATTATCATATTCATCTGCATTACATACATTCACATTTGCATCATGCATACACATATAAAACATAAAAGAACAAAAAAAAAAATATTGCATTGCTTCATATACATATTTGCATCCATATCATAAGCATCACATAGAAACATACATCACATAGGTACGCATGCATATAGCTGCTGCAAAGATGAATCATCTCATATATATATATATAAAATGTCATGATACAATGATGTCAAAATCATATGGCTACAATCACCCACAGGTGTCTACATCATCATACAAAATGGTACAAAACTGATACAAAGGAACCCACTGATCACTCCTGCCAACACTATTGGTAGTGCTAACCCTGTCGCAGTCATGGTATCCCATGCCACGTGCCCTGCTCTCATCTCTAGCCCGGGGTCCTGAAATACCCGTCTCAATGCCTCCCTGTCTCCATCTCGATCATATGGGATCAACTCTCCATCGATCGGTATGTGCAGTATCCTGTATACATCCTCGAGGGTCACTGTCATCTCCCCCATCGGCAAATGAAATGTGCATGTCTCGGAGTGCCATCTCTCCGCCAGCGCAGTTAGCAAACCCATGTTTGCCCGAAACTCAGGCACATATAGTACATGTCGGAGGCCCATCTCCTCAATAGCTGCTCTCTCCTCAAACGACAACTCTGGTCGCAATCTCTGTGTAGACGGGAATCTCTCCCGTGACTCTAACATAGGCAGATACTCCTGCAGTCAAACAAATCAATCATGTCAGTCATGGTGGCATTCACTGTTCATCACAAAATGCTACTTGCTATCTAAATGCATATGGTTATCTATCCTAGTGACACTCACTGTTCATCACAAAGTGTTGCTATCTATCCTAGTAGTGCTCCCTGTTCATCACAAAGCACTATGTGTGTGACATTCCCTGTTCATCACAAAGTGTTACTCACATTTAGCACTCCCTGTTCATCACAAAGTGTTGCTCATCCTTTGGGTACTCCCTGTTCATCACAAAGTACTCTATCTTGGTACTCCCTGTTCATCACAAAGTGCCTTGATCTATCCTAGTTTTCCTAGAGGACCTATTTGAGTGTATTTTCTCAGGAGCTTATCCAATCGACAGCGTATGTTCATCACAGAACTGTCGATTTGACCTAGAAGACCAAAACCATGCATCTTCACATAAACGCGTTTTAAACTCACAAACGCGCCTCTTGACTGTACAAGCGCGCCTACAAAACACAGACGCGCCTGTTTGACATAAACGCGCCTAAATTATTCACAGACGCGACTTGGGACATAAACGCCCCTATAGGACATAAACGCCCCTACAGGACATAAACGCGCCCGCATCAAGCACAAACGCGGTTCAAGACGTAAACGCGCCTGGAACCGACACAGACGCGCCTGTTGGACACAGACGCGCCTGGCACCGACACAGACGCGGTTGCACATTTTTGCATTTTTTTGGTACCCTATTCCTAGCGCATTTATTGCTATCTACTATGCATTAATGACAAAAAAAGCAAATGCGTCAAAGTACGAGGATGTTTGGTGGTACTTATCGGCTCTCCTGCCTCTACTGGCCTCTGAAATCGGCGAACGCGCTCGAATCTGTGTACAAAGGCCATCGCTGCTGGCTGTTGCTGCTCTTTTTTCGCTTTGCACCGTGATCTCATGAGGGTGTAGATGACAATGAGGATGTCTTTTGCCCGTGGTCTATCTTATAGCCTACCCTAGCCCTGGCCTTCATTTCCTGAGTCAGTCTTCATTATCCCGTGACTCTGTCACTTTATCCGGTCAGTCCATTCTAGCCTTTCTTTCTTATCGAAAGATTGTCTGCAATATTTTCAGACATTTTCATCCAATCTCTCGAGGGGGCATATCATTCCCATCCTGGGGCAACTCTGTATCAGTTCATCTTATCTTCTTTGAAATAACGCGACAAGCCGCATTGTCTCAAAGAGGGGCAAAATGTAGACACCCAAAATTGTCATGTCTAATTAAATAAATATTTTATTTATTTAATTATCTAAGCCTAATTCTTCTATTAATTAAATAAATCCTTATTTATTTAATTAATTCATTTATCCTCTTCTAGCCTTATTTCTCATTTAAATAAATATATTTATTTATTTAAATTATCCTTTCCTAAATTAAATAAATATTTTATTTATTTAATTGTCCTATTTCTTCTATTAATTAAATAAATCTTTATTTATTTAATTAATTCACTAGCTTTTTCTACACATGACACATATCATTCATCTCTTAATTCCTACACTACCTACCTCTTTCATTATTTTGGTATTTCCTCTACCTACCCTCTAATCCTAGCCGACCTCTCTTTTTACACCTCTCAATCTTAACCCTCCATTTCATATTGTGTCTTCTATTTAAGGAGATGCCTTCTTTATTATCAAACCCTAATCAATCATCCTAATCACTCATGCTAATGATCTTTCATGCAATTGACTACACTACGATCCTACTCGCAACCACATTCCGTTCTTTGTTGAGCTCTTGTGCATACAAAAATCTGAGAGCAAATATACATCAAGCAAGATCAATGGAGATAGGAAGAATGGAGATCAAAACCCTATTGGACATGTGATGGTATAATCTTTGTGATTTCATGTGATTTGCATTGTCTTAGGTAATCTTCATATGTTATGGTGGATCTTTGTTCATTGTTAGGCTAGGGTTTGGTGGTTGAATTCATTTAGCCTTTCAATATTGTTGTTATTGTTATCCATTTTCACCATACACAGAAACAACTTCCTGATAGTTCTGGAGATGATGATAATAATGATGGCCTGGTTGGTAAGACAACTACAAGTGAAACAAGAACCAAGGGCAAAGCAGATTCACAAGAATTATCCTCGGCTCCTGCAACACAATCCAAGGGGAAAGGACCCAAAATCAAGTTCACAATTAAAGTGTCCAAGAAAGTTGAATAATCTTCAACAACACAAAAGACAACCATGAAGGAACCAGAACAACAGACTGCTAGAGATACTAGAAAAGAGAAAGAGACGGAAGAAGATGAAATTCCTCAACAAGAGGAAGCACAGGTTGAAGAAATGTCACATCTTGGTGAAGTTAATGTTCCAGCCACTTCACAAGCACCAACTCATTCAAAAGTGATTATCCATTCCATCGATTTTGATTCTGATCAAGAGGAAGAGGAATTCGATGATGAGGACCTGGGCATGGGCATGACTCAGTCAGAGACTACTCAATAATTCTTCGTACTATCCAACTTTTCCAGCTTGGATGATATTCCTTCAACCACCATTGAATCTTCAATATTGGAGTTTCCTGAAGCTATGGAGCAAGCATTCGTGGAATAGAAAATGATGACTTTACCTTCTACGGTGGTCATAACAGAGATTCCATCTCTGGTAAGCACTGAAGTTATTTCTACTACGACAGTTATAACAGAAATTCCACCTCTAGTTACTACTCAAGTTGTTTCCACTGCACCTTCGACTCTCTCCTTTGTGGCTGTAACTGAAGAAGGGTCAGCATCAACAGTTGTTGCTACATCAGCAAGTATATCACTGGATACTTTAGCATTGATATCAATCACAACATCTGCAACCGATGTCAGTTCAAGCTATTATGCTCTTGAAATACCAAGTGAGACTCAACAAGAAGCTACTACTCCATCGGCCAATCCTAAACTACCACCTTGGATGGAGGTACTAGCACCTAAGAGGAAGAAACGGGTGATTTCACCTGATGAGTTTGACTTTGAGAAGTTGGTTCCTTTGAAACCCAAGGGAACAAAGAAGCCAAAGTCTGTTTCTCGAGTGTTAGTAGACCCAACCTCTAAACAGAAGTATGTTGAGGTCATGGTGCCATCATCGGATAAGAATAAAGATGATATACAACCTGAGGATTACATCATGCAAATCGTAGAGCTTGGGGAAGAGATGCATGAGAGTTTTAAGTTGGATTCTCAAACAGCTTTAAACTCTTTGTTAAGAAGAATTGACCAAGAGAGGGATGAGAAGAATGAATTAAAACATAAATGTGAATAATTGACTAGTGTTCTTCTGAAAGTTACCCAATCCTCTCAGGAAGTTGAGCCCATAGGATCATCAATGGACATTGAAGCTCTTAATAAAATTGAACAGGTGAGAGCCAAGGGCCGAGTGGTGGACGAGTGGATTGCACGGTTGAAGTCAGAAGGGTCTCATCTCCTAAGTTGACAATTGGATTATTGACGGATTTTGAAGTGACCCAAAGTCAGATGCAAAGTGTCAAAACTTCATTATCTTAGGAGATTGAAAATATTGAGAGAAGTACAACCATTTGGAGCAAAATGGAGGACTTCGGAATAAACGTCCTTGTTGAAAATGAAGTGGTTCCTTCAAGGGAAAAATATATCCAAATCTTGTTGCTATTGTCTTACAGGAAAGAGACAATAAGGTTGATGATAGCAGAGCTGGATCGAGAACGGAAGGAAGGTGATGATGAGATTGATCTCATTTCTGCCTGAATTGCTGACCTTCCTTGTTATCTGTATGATGACAATCAGAATCTCGTTACTAGTGATGCCATCACACAGGAATTTATGTCCTTAATGGATCACTGCACGAGATAAGACTTCTCACTTGGTGCATTCGATAAGTTACTGGAGATCCAAGTCAGTTTTGAGTTCCTTGCATCCATGCTGAAGGATGGAAAAAAGAAATATGTAGAGGTTGAGGATACAATCTCCCGTGTTCATGTGATCACAGATTCTACCCAGATGCCGAACCAAGCAGAGATGGAGGCCATCCTGACTAGGTTCGAGGAATTCCACAAATCAAACGAGGAGGAGAAAAATGAATAAAGTGTCCCTTTTTGGCATTTTCTTTCCATGTAGTTGCATTGTTAGATGCTACAAGTTTTCTCGCAGCTGCATATTTTCTTTTTGTTGTAGTTGTAGTCAAGATGGGACTGTGCAGTTGAATTAGTCAACTGTGCCCACATTTTTCTCCACTTTTCTTATGTATAATGGGGACCCTCATTTGTATATTTTTATCTTGATTATGCTAAGCAAAACTCTACCAAATTTTTGCCTCATCTAAGACTTTGAGCTTTTGTTGTGAAAATTTGATCAAGCAAATAAAGAAATCGATTTTATTTGATCCCAAACTTTGTGTTGTGTTTAAAAAATTTGCTTATATGAGTTGATGTTCTTACATTCATGACTTATATATGTTCTTGAATTTCTTGATATAGGAAGTATTGTTAAGTGGATTAAAGAGTTCTTGAATTGTGAAAGTAAACTTTGTGCTCCTTGAATATTTAAGAAATTTTCTATTGTTAAGTGATTAGTAGTAGGCTTTGTATTGCTACTATTGCTTGTAGTTTTTTAGGATTAAAGAATTATACTTGAGGACTTTGAGCTACAAGTTGAATTTCTTATCATTGTGATAATTAGTTTAGTTAGTGTTATATTTGAGAAAGACTTTGTGCTTCTTGTTTATAAAATCTTGATATAGTTTGTTGGATAAATTCGTTAATCTCCTTAAGTATCGAAGTGATAGGGAAATTGTAACAAAGTGAAGGGAGAATACATTAACTCTGAAAAAAGAGAGTTATATGCCCAACACTAACCCGCCGATTTTAATTTCTTATTAATTAGAGAAGAGATTTTAAAGGGAACCTCCCCTTGATGAGAGGAGAGATTAATTTCTCAATATAGTTGTGAGTGAATCATATATTTTGTCATGGTATGCTAGTGACAAAATATTCACCCAACAACTCGCAGGATTGATTAACGAGTTTATATGTCCTGATAGGAGATCTCAAGGTTTTATTGTTGGATGGGGAGGTATTTTGTAGAGCATGATGCATCATCGTACTTGGTATGCATGGGGTGCGTGTATGCTTGCACATCTATATCATGATTTACACCAAGTTGTTTATGATGGCGGAGCTAGTCTCTCATTTGGATGCACACTGCTTTAGGTCTTGTGTTGGGAGCATATCGTTGTTACTCGACCGATACATGATAGAGTTCACGATGATGGTCAGCCATTTGTATATTTGTACTGAGGTATCATTAGTTAGCCTAAGCTAGGTAAGCTCGAGTTTTGGCGATGGGTTTTAGATTCCATGAATGCTATTATTTAGAGACCATATATTCATTGTGAGCATTTGGTTCCATAGTTTCTATTGGGAAAGGTAAAACTTGTTGGAATCAGGGATCACTGAGAGGGGGGGTGAATCAGTGATCTATTGGTTAGCAAATTTTTAGACTTAACTTTAAACCACCAGAAGCATAAACATGAAACTGAAATGCGGGAACATAAAATAATAAACCACAAAATCATAACACTAGATTTTTACGTGGAAACCCAAATGGGAAAAACCACTGTGGGATTTGAACCCACAATATTATTCCACTATGGCCAGTTTCAAAATAATATTATAATATGGGGAATG
Organism: Cryptomeria japonica; assembly: GCF_030272615.1. NCBI lineage: Eukaryota > Viridiplantae > Streptophyta > Pinopsida > Cupressales > Cupressaceae > Cryptomeria > Cryptomeria japonica. The sequence goes on from NC_081408.1 coordinate 308,041,739, forward strand.
CATAGGCATTCATGCACATTGCCCAGAGCTCACTGCTCAAATACAATAAGGGCTACAACCCGAAATTCTCACTGCCTTACTGATTAGTTATAATGATGAATTACAACAAATGATCTCGAAAATAGCATCTACAATGCTTGGATGAGTTTTGATTTAAGTGCCAAATGCACTAACTGAATCACTTCTACTATTCTGCCTTGTTCACTATCTCAGTCAGTTATTGGATCAAGAATGCGCACGTGAAACTGTGCCAAAATGGTTTCTCGATTACCACTCGCTTGCATACAATCATACCATATATCAAAAAGATCATATACACCAATCTTATATATCTGCAATCATAAAATAGATCATTGACCATGTCAGCCTGCTAATGTAACGTGTAGTCATATGTCAGCTTGACCAGATCACCAAAGATAAATGTGGATCACTGAAACAACAAAAATATGATGTCTCTATGTCAGCTTAATCACCTCAAACATGATTCATAGCACCACAATCACTGGAAAGATTCCAAACCAAAATTGCTTTGTTCTTCCTGAAATACCGGTTAACTGGCTACCAATTAACATCCTCTTCCGGAAATCAAGATCCATGATTATCGAATGAGAACCTCATGAAGATTTGCCATCAATGACAACCCTAAGCCAATAATAAACCATCAGAAGCCACCATATGAGTGTCAATTGCTAACAATCTCCCCCTTTGGCATTGATGGCAACACTCGTGAAAAATGGCTAAATGTTGAGAACTACACACCAGATCAAAATAATTTCTAAGGATCCCCCTTAGACAAATAATTTTGAAACCTGTAATTACACTCTTCCATACTGTACATTTTTCATCTTTTCTCTCCCCCTTTGACAAAGAATTCAAAAACCTGTAATTACACTCTTCCATACTATACATTTTTCATCCTTTCTCTCCCCCTTTGACAACAATGCCAAAGATGGGGTGTTGTCCAAAATTTATATACAAAGATACCTGTCAGAGACTTTACAAACACTTGAAGATGTCAACAAAAATGGTCTTCAAAGATCCTAGGTGAGTGCCCCACCCACTCTTCAAGTTATCAAAAACTATAATGAATGCACTAAATACAGTTGCATGAATCTCTACTTCATTTAGATTGGATGACACAGGTTGAGCCATTGCCTTCATATAGTCTACCTTATTGCTTAACATGGTGTCTAATCGGGGGGCAATCAAGTTTCGAAGTTCACCAACTTTCCTCAAAATTTTGTCCTTGTTCGCATTGAGGATTGAGATCTAATCATTTAGGGCCAATATCTATCCTTCAACACTGTTGGTAGGAGCTACATTGAGATCAAAGGACTGTGAAATACTAGCAAGTTTGCCATGGCAAACACTTATTTGCTTGTCTATATCCACAATGAATTTGGGAAAAATTAGACAAGACTTATACAATTAACCACCTTATGTCAATGTATCTGAAATAACCTGCAGAGCTTTATTCAATCTCACTCTATCATCCTCAATCATCTTCCAGAATGTTTGCATTCTTACATCCTTGAATCTATCCAAAGCACGTTTAGTAGCAGTCTTCTCTAAAGAATCAAAATTGGTATTTACACTATTAATCAATTGTAATAATTTACCAGAGGGGCTAGCATTAGAATCTAATTGTACATTCGGAGCCACCTTCTGCAAAACATCGTCGAACATCAAAATGAGCTTTTTATCTTCAAATTCAGATTTTACCAGATCTTGACTGGCTTGAGCTTGAACAACTGCAACAAGCATTAGCTTCTCGACAGGAGACATCTATCCAAGGTTAAGAGGACCATCTAGATTAATGGAGATTTGAGGTGGGGTCCCTGTGACTGCAGGAGTGTCAATTATTGGATAAACAACTCTTGTTCCCTTGTCTACCTCAGCAACCTTTACCTCCACTTTCTCAGGTTCCTTCTTCTCTGCTCCATCCCATTTATCTAGTGCACCGGTGTTGCCACTTGGTGAAGTATCATCCTTTTGTTTCTCAGGGCCTGCTGAACTATCTATCACTAATCTCAACATCAAGAGTTGTGTTCCCTTAACCTTCTGGATGTCCCTCATTCTGAGTTTCATTCTTTTGGTCACAGGAAACACCTTCTTTTTTCTTTTGGCTGAGAAGACTTAAATGCATCTTTATACAAAGGATCATTCACAATTATTTTTCTTCATATATCTTATGTCTCCTTTCTTACCTCTTCCACCCTGCCTATCATCAACCTGTTTACCCTATTTTTGCTTTAATTTCTTTCTTATTAGCTTCCTCAATGAGTCTTCTGACTTCATCTCGGGTGATACAGGTGCAAACATTTATCAACTCTCTTTCTTTCATTTCCTTATCTATTCTACTAGCAGTCAGTCTCCTTGCATCAATAATGTTGTATAGGTCTTTAGGAATGCTCTTCTCCAGCTCAATCAATGTTTTGTTAAAATTATGCAAATATAAAATAATAGCTTCTTCTACCTTTCTCTGATCTACCTCATTCATTTTTTCATAATACATTTCAATATTCTTCAAATTACCATCCACAATTACCTCATCAATTAATTGGTATGTTGACAATGGAGGAACAAATGTAGATTTACCTTTCTTATCACTAGATTTAGGATCTATATCAGGTTGAGTTCTGACCTGTCTGCCTCTTTTGGGTCTTCCGGTAGGGGTAGGATCAGATTTGGCTTTCTTGCTTTGCTAGGCTCCACCAGACTGCGGCTTCCTCACCACTCTTACAAATTCACCTTTCTTCTTCGCCTTGCCTGCTTCCTCATCAAATTCTGTCTTAAAGGTAAGTGGAGACACAACAACATAAGTCCACTTAGGTTTATCCTTTTACTTCAACAATCCCTTTCTGGATGGGCTCATTCCTGAAGATGGTGTCACCGGAGTAGGGGCAGACTTGGTCTCTTTTGGTTTAACCTTGCAGGGAACTAGGTCGGCCTTAGGCTTTTTGGTTTCCTCGTTGGCCTCCATTTGATCATGTTTTTCTCTTGCCTGCTTCACATCCTCTAGGGTGAATCCCATCTGCACTACCACTTCCTCAGCCATTTTTGAAACTTTCCTTTTTCTAGCAGGTGCAGTGAACTGTTTGTGCAATTCAAGGTCATTCTCCTTGAATGTTCCAAATCTTTCTTCTTTTGGATCAATCGATTGACTCAATAGGTGTTGAGTATATGCCTCAAGTGTGATAGAGTCAACTTCATACCCCATGGGCATGATCCAAACTATCCTAGGCTCCACGACTTCTATTTGATATTGATCTTTATCAACCATGAAGCAAATAGTTTGCTCATACTTCTCCACAATATCCTTAGGGATTCTTTCTTTGTTCTTCATTGCGGTTTGGAAAGATTGGAAATAACCCTAGAGAGCAGATATTCTCATTGTGGCATCTCCTATTCCCCACAATCCCTCTTTGATTTGCATTGCCACTAGTCTATCATAGGCCCATTGGACCTTTCCTTTTACACTGGGTATCTCATTCAAGAAATATAAGGCCACACAAATAAGAAGAGTTCCATATTTAAAAGTGTTCTTCTTGTCTTGCTTAATTTTCTTCAAATCAATCATTAGCTCAATTAGAAGAACTGTACATAGGTCATACCTCATGTCATTCTCAAGCATCTGATATGTTGTATATATGGCAGTTCTGGAGATGAAATTGTGTCTGTTTGACTAGTAAACCTTGTATCCAACTGCCATTGATGCAAACTTCACATCATGCTCCAGAATGCCCCTGATAGTCATTTCTTTGTTGTCGAACTTGGAACCAGTAGTTGCTATCACTGTGTTATTCAATACTTTTCTTAGGGTAGGTACTTCATCGGTTTCACTGAGCCATGTCACAGCTCGAATTGTCTGTTTAGTGATCTTGTGAGGCCTATCAAGTCACATGAACTCATCATGGACTCGACTGAGAATATACCGGATCCACTATGCTTCATCGAACAATGGAAAATGGACGAACTACGAAAAACCCTTGTCCTGAAATGCAGGAACATAAAACAATCAACCACAAAATCATAACATTGGATTTTTACGTGTAAACCCAAATCGAAAAAACCACGGTGGGATTTGAACCCACAATATTATTCCACTATGGCTAGTAGCAAAACAATATTACAATATGGGGAATGCACATGCCCATTCTGGCACACCGCCTAGAGCTCACTGCTCAAATACAATAAGGGCTACAACCCCAGAAGGCTCACTGCCTTAAGGATTGGTTACAATGATGAATTACAACAAATGAACTCCAAAATAACATCTACAATGCTTGGATGAGTTCCGGTTAAGTGCCAAATACACTGACTAAATCACTTCTGTTGTTATGCTTTGTTTTGCCCTGTTCACTGTCTCAGTCAACTATTAGATCAAGAATGTGCACGTGAAACTATGCCAAATGGATTCTCAATCACCACTCGCTTGCATACAATCATACCATATATCAAAATTATCATCTACACCGGTCTTATATATCCATAATCACAAAATAGATCATTTACCATGTCGGCCTGCTAATGTAACGTGTAGTCATATGTCAACTTGACCGGAACACCAAAGATAAATGTGGATCACCAAAACAACAAAAAGATGATGTCTCTATGTCGGCTCAATCAACTCAAACACAATTCATAGCATCGCAATCATCGAAAAGCTTCCAGACCAAAACTATTATGTTCTTCTTGAAATACTGGTTAACTAGCTACCGGTTAACATCCTCTTCTAGAAATCAAGATCCAAAATTGTCGGATGGGAATATCATAAAGATTTGCCATAAATGACAACCCTAAACCAATAATAAACCATCATAAGCCACTGGATGAGTGTCAATTGCCAACAAAACCCTTGACCACCTTATAAGAGGTATTATAGGATAGGGGATCTTGAGGCATACTTGACCTTTGGATCCATGGTTTTTATTGGGCAAGGTAAAAACCCTGACCATCTTCATTTTATAGGGTCACGAAATCAGGTATATCCTCTATATTAGCAACTCATTTATGTCTTCAATATTTCTTTTTATAATGATAATGTGTGCAATAATCATCCATAATAACATCTACCTCATACTGATTCTTCCTTGCTTGTAATGCATCCATCTGAGTAGCCATGCAATTAATAATATCCTACTTCATGTCTAAAAGTATGTTACTGATTTCCATTTGTGAAACTTCTAAAGCAAAATTAGATGTTAGTCCTCGTATGCTTGTGGTCTTCTTCATAGCTAACCTCGAATAATTTCTTGCAAGTTGGCACATATCATCCCAAGTAGATTGAGCCACATCTCTTCCTACCATAAAGTTTAAGGAATCCAAACAATTTTCATCAATCACACAAAGGAAAACATGCTTGGAGAGTCTCTATGTGGATTTTTGTGTCTAGACTTTTTCATACTAAACATGAAGCATTCAAGATTGGCACATCTTCCTTTTGAGCCATACAGAAGATATCATCACCTTGCAAGTCTCATCCTCTGTCATGGTCTTTATATTTCTTCAAGAATAATGTTTTCATTATCCTAGATAGCCATTGCATCTCTCCCCAAGCTCACGAACCATCTCAAGGTAGAGCCCTTGAGAGTTGCAGGGAACAACTTCAACCTATGGGCATCTGTAGTGTAGTCATAAATACAACATAAGACGTCAAACTCAAAAAGGAAAGTGTCTAGGTCCTATGTGATAAGCCCATGGAAATTTGGAAGGGTTGAAGGTGGTATGTTCTTGAGAGTAGAATTAATCTCTTGTTGGACAATGGGAAAATTAAAAGTTGGAGTCTCCTCATCTTGGTTGGAATGATGGTTTACATCTCCCATCCTAAGTCTAGGCGGGGAATTATGTGGAGTGGGATTATGGGATGAATTAGAGCCAAGCATAGATATTGGAGAGGATGGAGGTGAATGGTATGACTGAATTTCTACCACAACTGGTGAGTTGAATTGGCTATCAATACTAGGAATGAATCTTCCACGAGAGTTAATCCTTCTATCCAAGCAAGAAGCATAACCCTTATTCCAACACACTTGCAAATGGTTGGTCAAGGATTTGGGGGTTTGTTTAAAATCTACTAGTCCTCTAAACTGAAAGCAATAGATCCCTTGTCTAGGAAAGCATTAGAAACTACTAAACAATCCAAATAATATCTGTATTGGGTGAAAATTAGGAATTGGAGTTTCAATTAAGATAATAAAACCACTAACAAGCCAAATTAACCCAATACATTGAAAGAGGGGCAAATCCATTAGATCTAGCCACAATCCAAATAAAGAAAGGGCTAAAACGTTGATTAGATTCATAGGTTGTTAATAGTTATCCCCTTTCTTAGTTGAAATTAGAAGGTAATTGTGAAACTAGGGTAAAACAATGAATAATCGAAGTAAATTTTTCAAAACAAACTACTACAGATATCCCACGGAGCCACAGACTAATAACAAAGTAAAAGAAGATGTTTAGAACATGTTCCCAGAATTTTAGCCTATTTTTTCAAGACCAAGTAGTACAAATTCATCTCGGTCCTCCAAATTTCACTCTGTTCAAAGCTGAACTTGTTTGTTGATGTCGACTTTGTTGGAATCCATGAGTACAACTCCTGATCCTGTTTCCTGCACACAAAAAGAGAGGGAAAGATGTTGTGGATAGGGTTTTGCCTTAGGTCAAACCTTAGTTTAGGAATTAACCTTAAAATTAAAATGGAAAAATGCTTTCCTTTTGAGGGAAAGGTCAGATCTGAAGTAAAATGCTTGTAATATACCTTGATGAAATTTTGTTTAATTCGCATGCAAGGGTTTTAGGATATATTATAGAATGTCTTTAAAGAAGGTTTATCACAGATTCCATCTTGAATGCATAAACTAAATTTCACTTCTTCTCCAATGCTTTACGAATGATTGACTACTTGATCACTTGAATTGAATTAGGATCGTAATTTCACCTATGAGATTGCTTAGGGTAAGATTAGGTTTTCAAATGAGAGGGGTAAACCTCCTTTTATACTTGACTCCCCAAAAATTAGTTGAATTTTAGGAGTAGGCCGACATGGGATCGAATTACCTACTCATCTAAGATGACCATTATGAGGACCAAAAATGGGTCATATTTGAGAAGACTAGGGCACCCAACACCATGGTCCTATCAATCAGGACTCGGTCTTGGAGGGAAGGTAGAGAAGGAGATGAAAATGCAAGTTTGTGGATGGTGTGAGCAGAATTAGAATAGTCATCAGACATTGAAATCTGAAGTGCCAAGGTGAGGTCTAAGTGAGGATACAATTTACAATGCTACAATATTATAAATTGTCACCATCCTTGACAATGATGCCAAAAATGTCATGTCTTATAATTCCACATGAGATTGGAACACAATTTCACAACAGAAAAATACTTGTCCATGTTGAGGAATCCTTCATGTCTTAGAAGACTACCTTTACTTGTCAACAAGGACTAATACAAATTGAAATGATGCAACACTTTATGTGCATTACAATCCTATCTAAGGTTGATACCCTTTGTTAATTGTAAAAAAATGCAATAAAAGAGAAGGCTAGAAAATGACCGCTAAGAATAACTATTACTGAAACAAGAACATCAAAGAATGAACATGTGCAATGTCAATAAAACATTATGCTACAAAATCTTAATCTAAAGAGCAAAGAAATAATTAACTCAACTTCTACTTAAGCAAACATGAATTAAACATTACCTACACACTATCTATTTTATTGCAGTTATGATTGTTGTAGGAAAAATGAATGATGGAACTGTTATGCTATAGAAAAATTATTCTAATCTAAACACTAGAAACAATACTGACTAAGATAAACTAATGCTAAGAGTAGCTTTACCTTAAGTGGGCCTCCCTGGGTTAGCACTCATTACAAGTTCACAAGATTGATTGACTAGTTCAGGAAATCATTGCATTCTATTCATCAAAATTACCTGCTTCAAAACATAACTTGCTAGAAATATCATCAAATCATTAACCTTTTAGGTTAATCACAAGCTTATTTATAACATTAATCTTATGACTAATTCTACAACCAACTACAGCTCGATCCCCAAATGTAGGGATATATTTATTAACTGAAATAAAAGAACCATAAACTAAAGAGGATTCCTATTAGGACTACAATTCCTAACAACATTGAAACATAATTATCAACTCAAATTAGCTCAATAGACTACTTAAAAGCATGTGCTCAAGTAGTTTAGATCATAATGAAGGACGTCCACTTATGAGTGTTTCCCTTAGATAGTGTAATTCGCTTGAAACTACTTTTAACCAAATCAACATTGGCTCTGTCCATGGCTATAGGAGTTGACATACTGCTCAGCTATGTGAACAATCACTTCTAGCCTAAAAGAAAGTGTTGCATAACAAGTTAATACACACAAAATTGCAAACCATACTAATTAACCATTTCCATCCATAACATACACATTCATAAGCATATATGTATTATATTAGAGTCATTAACTAAGCATATTAAAAGTGCTCAAATAAAGTCTGAATAGGTCATAATAGGTCATACTAGGACTGAGGTTCATGATGCTTACACCATAAAACTTAACTAAAGTTTGCAATGTAACAAATATAAGAAAGACAAATTAGAGACCTATTAGGGTGTACTTGGGGCTTCCCCTTATTGTGAGGGAAGTCACACCTACTTTCTAGAATTTAATCCTTCAGAGGCTGCAAAAAAAATTGGCTAGTTGGAAGGGTAAACTCCTTAGCAATGCTGGCAAGTTACAACTTCTTGTTTCTTCTCTTCAAGGAATACATGTTTACTTCATCTCCTTATTCAAAATCCCTTTGAATATATAGTTGAAAAAATTAAGAAAATATAGAGGAAATTTCTGTGGATTGGGATGGAGGAGATGAAAAGTCTTGCTTTGGCTAGCTAGGATAAATTTTGCCTCCCTAAGAAATTTGGCGACTGGGCATAAGGAAAATTAACCACCTAAACAAAGCCTTGATGGTTAACATTGCTTGAAATATTACTCTAAATAACAAAGGTTGGGGAGCAATTATGGGTGCCAAATATCTTAATTATGATAATTTTTATAGGGTCCTCTTTAATTTTAGCTTCCCAAGTGACTCCAAGATATGGAATAATATCCTTAAGACCCATAGATTAATATCTACGGGCCTTGAATGGTGGGTGGGGAATGATTGTATTATTTGCTTTTTGGGATGATATATGGTTAATTGATCAACCACCTCACCCCATCTATAAAGATATTTGGGGCCAAATAGAGGTTTTTTTTGGTCCACTTGTTTTGAATTACCTTTCACATCATAGTTCTTGGAAGAACATGAGAATGTGTTGTCAAAATCAGTCCCACTTGCTACAAAAAAGCCTCTATGTTGCAACAAGTTCTCCAACAAATTAGGCTCCCCCTCTTCCCTAGGGAAGATAAATTTGTCTAGACCAAGAGTTCCAAAGGGTAATTTTTTAGTTAAATTGGCTTACAATATGTTGTTAAAGGAGGACAACAATGGTGGTTCTTGGAGGTCAGTTTGAAATTCCCAACTCCTCCCTAAGATCAACTTTTTTTGGTGAACTATGGCACATAATAAAATCTTAACCCCAGATAATATTACCAAATGTGGGTTCCAAATTCCTAATAGATGTGTTCTATATAAGTATGATGAAGAAATGGTCCCACATATCCGCTTTCATAGCACCTTCACTCACAAGGTGTGTGGGGGCATGTGTTGTAGAAGCTCCAAATTAGTTGGACTATGAAAAAAGTGCTACCTCCCCCTATCTATGATTGGATTGGCCCTTCTCACCACTCCCTCATTATGGAATTATGGAAGCAACTACCTCCTCACCTTTGTTAGAGCCTTTGGAAATAAATAAATAATCAAATCTTTAGGGATGAAAAAAAGACCCCAGAGAAGGTGCTTTTGATTTTCTATAAGCTCTTGTAGGACAACATCTTTGTTTCTCACTAGGCTTTCTTGTCTTACCCCGCATCCCCTTTGATGCTATCCTTGCAAGGAATTTGAGTTTTCCAATTTTTTTCTCTAGGTTTGACAATTCTAAGAAGATGGTTTGGCTCGATATCAAATGGTTACCCTCTGTTTGGATGTTGAAAACTCAATTTTTATGGGGTGCCCAAGGGTAACTTGGGTATTGCTGGGGGGAGTATAATAAGATTCCCTACTAGGACGATGGTGGTGGGTTATAGAGGAGGTACTAGTATTAGCACTAATAATCTGGTAGAGGGCATGACTCTTCTTTGAGGGGTCAAGTTTGGCCTTTCCATTGGTATCATGCACCTCATTGTTAAGGGTGATTCCAAACTGATTATTGAAGTTGTCAAAGTTTCTAACATTCTAGGTTGGACCTTGGAAGATATTGTCATTGATATTCATAAACTTATTATGGGTCTTGAATTGTTCAATTTGAAACACACTTTTAGAGAAGGGAATAAGGTTGTCGACACTATGGCTACGTTGGGGCTAGCTACTAGTACTCGCTCCTTGTGATGCTAACGGGGCTTCAAATGCTTACCAAAAAATGTGTAAAGATTCCTCTATGAGGAGTGGAACACTAATCATAGCTATGATGGTTACAAAAATTGATGTTTGGGTTGATCAGTTCCCTTCTCTACTTAAGTGTAGGTTGGGATGGGCCATAATGATCTATAATCTGATGTTTTATTGTTACTAATAGGGTTATTCGAATTGGATGTTCATGTTAACTCGAATGAATATGTGATTGGCTCATCAACATTTATGAGGTGATGGGTGGGTCTCCCTAAGGATATGGATTCATTGCTAGATTGGTCATGTGGCTCCTCCGACTCAATGTGAGTCTGCTCAATGACACTAGGTGGCGTGGTGGTCTCGCATGGTGATGTGGAGCTCCATTGGATGACTTGCTAGCATGGTGCCCATTTGGTGTCACATAAAGTTGACGACTAGTCCTTACAATAAAGACAATTGTACCACCCATATATCCCAAGGGATTCAAATTTCTTTTTTATCACCATATTTGTAACTCAACCTTTATTTATAATTATTTGATGGTGATAGTTAATGCAAGGTTTTCCTTATCCAACCCTTTTTTTGTACCGTTGGTGTTGGAAGGCATGTTTACTGATAAATGTGGATGGTACCTTGTAATATTTCTTATTATTGTAAAATGCATCTCATACCTATTTACTTTCTGGATCTTTCCTTTTTTGTTACCTACTTGTTGGCATCTAGTGAAACGGTGAAATATTGCTAAATTTAAGATTTTTGATACCATTATGAGAATGGGGGTGACAGAGTAAGGATTGAGCCTAGTGCACATTCTGAGTTTAAGGATGATGGAACTTATTGACACATCTATTTGGAGGGTAGGGTCTCACACTTTATTGAGTGCATTAATGGGTTTGATGAGAACCTTTCTATCTAGTTTGTGATGTCTTGGACAAATAGAAGAGTTACTATGGGTGGTATTTCCTTGAAATGAATGCATTAATGGGTTTGATGAGAGCCTTTCTATCTAGTTTGTGATGTCTTGGACAAATAGAAGAGTTACTATGGGTGGTATTTCCTTTAAATAAATGAGGATGTTGTTGCTAAAGTAACTGGTCTATCCACTAGGGGTAGAAAGTAGAAAAAGTAGAGCAGGGTCACCAACAATGATAGTCTGCCCCTCTTCTTCAAGGAGGGCAAAAAACTAGTCAAATTGAATGGTGGGTTTGATCATGAGGAGTCGTTGAGGCCTTGGAACCAAGTATATTTGATGACAATGAAATTATTTACTCTAGACGGAATATTTAAGGTGTATTATTACTATAATATCCCATTGCTCAATCATTTTTGTCATAATTTCTTGATTCACTCTATGTTCTTCCTTTTGAACTCTTTGGAGAACTCCATAAAAGATGCCTTGGAAATAGCCAAAAACCCTAAAAAGAATCTCATCCCTCTCCACCAAGGGCTCATTTTTCATTTGTATAATTTCCACTTAGTCCCGTACCCACCTAAACCTATAATTATGGTTGAGGCTCCCTTGCATTATAATTCCCCTCCTATGGCTACCATTATGGGTCTCCTAGTGGTCATAAGAGCAAAAATAAGTGCTTACATATCCTAAGTGTTAGCAAAGCCTCCCGACTAGAAAGAAACCCTTAAGATTCCCTCCCAGTTCACTTTCCCCACTACCTCTATCTTTCTTACCTTATATGGGGTTAAGTCCACTACTAAAACGCTCCTCTTCATGCACAATCTTGTCATCGAAGGTCTCTATGACCTTAAAAAATGCAATACTTCCAATAATTTGGGTAAAAGAGGGAAAATCAAGCAGTCTATTCCATCGACTAATAAAGTGAAGAAAAACATGGCCCAATTTCATATTGAGGATATTGACAACAACAAAGATGCAACTCAAGCCAACAAGGAGGATGAGAATGAGGATATGGGAGGATTCAATCCTTGGAGGTCTAATAGGTTTGCAAGTAGGTCTATGAACAAAGGCTTTGAGAAGGTGGACATGGACAAGAATGAAGAGGATTATACAATGGAGGAGTGTGAGGTTTTTGAGAATGAGGATAGCTCATAGAAGACGACTAGTGGACAATCCAAGAACTCCCACCACATGGATAGCACCAAGACAATGCCTTTGGACCTGATTAGAGAGGCACACGTGTATGAAGATGTTCACTTGACTGAAGAGACCCACCAAGTTGGGAAGAATCATACCTATAGTAAATTTAATGCCATTGTTGTGAAGCTCTTAGCCTTGAAGGTGAAGGCTTTAGACCTTAATTTAAGAAGATGGTTATTCTTTCAAGGTTCATTTTGAAAGTGATGCACAAGCTTGTTATAATGCTCTACCTGTTATAGTAGAAGGTGCTTGAGAAGGATGGTAATGATGATGGAAATTACAAGGACCTATTTAAATTCCTCATTGAGGATTGGGGTGGCCTATTTTCTTGGCCACTTGTTATCTATTTTTTGGTTTTTTCAGTCATTTAGTTTCTAAAACTCCAAGACTTTATCATTGTTGGTCTTATTACTATAAATTATTTTCTAAAAGGAATATAATACTAATATTATGTTGTTAATAGTCTATTGGCGTTGCCTACTGGTTGTTTTGTCTAAAATACCCTAGTTACGTTGCTTTTTAATATAGAAAAATGACCCCATATTAAAATCAAAGTATTCATGATGAAAATCATTCACAATATCTATGGGGATTTCCTTATAATTAGAATTAGAATTAGTATGAGGGTTTAAATGAATTTTTCTTGTCAAAAGAGAATTAGGGTTGAACAATTAGATCTTGACATAAAAACGCTAAGAGTAAACATATAAATTTTGAAGATAAAACTTAGATCAATGAATTGGTATAAAAAGTTAGAATAAAAACCTAAAGGGGAAACATTAAGGATTGTGTAGGTGCATTTAGGTTTAATAAAAATATGTAGGAATAAAATCATTTTTACATATAATCCTAGGCTAAATATTTTTACTATCAACAGTTGTGGAGTTTGTGCCCTTTCCCACATATGTAAAGAAACAATGAAAGAGTGTACATGTCAATGCATCCAATCTTTTAATACTTTGTATTATCAATTTATAAAAAAATGCCTTCAATCCATACCCTAAGCCTGATTTATCTGTAGCCCGCTGAGTATGAGGTTGGATAGGTTCTAAGATACCTTCTTTTCTTTTTCCTATAGGACCTGTTCCAGTGTATCCCATTTTTTGAAGGATGTTAAATCCTTTTCCATATTTTTCTGTAGGTATTCTGACATTGTTGATCTTTTGTTGGACTTCTTCATCCTTGTATAGCCACTGTAGCACATCTTTGTATTCTATTTCCTCTGATAAGGTCCCAATAGTATCAAATGCTTCATCAAATATTGGAAGATGTTTCATAATTGGTTGTTGTTTAGAGTTTGATGGTTTTCCATAGGATTTAGGAGAAAGTGGTAATTGTGATAGTGAATATTCTTCGTTCCCTCGATCTCTTAGCTACATTTGTTTTTCCATACTTGACAAAATTGAGGCAAATGATTTTTCTTTGGATTGTGTGTTTGAAGACGATGCCTCCGTATTATGAGGAACAATGACCTCCTAAGCTAGTTTTAGATTACTACAGTACTGAAATGGATTTGAATATGTTAAGATCATGATTTCCTACCCATTGTAGGGAAATTTCAGGCACTGATGATATGTTGATGGAATAGCTTGTATGTCATGTATCCAGGGTCTTCCCAAGAGTATGTTGTATGATAAGTCCAAGTCCATAACTTGGCATGTTGTGTCTTTCTGCAAAGGTCCCACTCTAATGGGTAATACCACAATTCCTTTAGAGGAACACTCCTCTTCATCATATACTTTGATTGTGATCTTTTTTGGGGGATCAACTACATCTTCAGAATAACCTAGAGCATGAACAAGACTCAATGAGAAAATGTTTAAGCTAGCTCCCCCATCTATTAGGACACATTTAACACACGTCTTGTAAATGAGGACTTCAATATGCAAGGGAGCGTTATGGGGATGTTGTAAGGACATGTTGTCTTCTTCGATGAATGATAAGCAGTGAGGGGTAGTGAGGTGTCCCACCATGGTTTGGAATTGATCTACATCAAGATCTTTGGACACTGTTGTATCTACTAATGCTCTTTCAAGAATTTATTTGTGTGCAGGTGAAAGCTTTAAAAGTTCTAAGATGGATATTTGTGTGATATTTTTCTATAATTGATCCACTAGACTATATTGTTTCATAGTGGATGATGTTTTAGTTGTAGGACCCAGCAAAACAACTTTGGCTTTGCTTCTTGTGATAGCATGAGAAGGTTCTTGTTGTTGTTTCTCTTTAACCACAATCACATTTACCACATTGTCATATGCATGAGCACAATTCACCTTTCCTTTCCCCTTACCATTATGTGTTGCTGATGATTCACCCTTCTCATAGTTTGGAAGCGGAGTTTTGAAAGCTATATGAGATTCGTTTATCGTATGTCCATACATAGTTATCTCTTCATTATCAATCAAATCTTGGATGACATGTTTCAACCGCTGACAATTATCTGTATGGTGTCCCTTGTTTCGATGAAAATTGCAATAAAGGTTGTCGTTTCACCAAGAGGGTTTCACTTGAGGTTCGAAGTTTCTTCCTTGTGGCAAAGTAATCAATTTTTTTGCAAGAAGCGTCTTTAATGCTGAACCAAGTGGTTCACCAATGTTTGTAAATTTCCTTCGAAAGAAATTGTTGAAAGTTGATTTTTGGTGAGTGTTGTTTTGTTGAGTCGTTGCTGAGTGACTGGATAAATTGAAAACGGATTGCTTTGGTTTTACATTGTTGTTATCCACTATCCCATCGTTGATGACATTTAAATTTCTATTCCAAAATTTTGGCTTATCATTATTGTTGTTAGCATTATTGTTAGGAGGATTAACTCCTTCTTTGTATAGCTTCAACTCACCCTTCTTTACCATGGCTTCCTCCATTCTGATTCTATTATCAATCATCTTTTCAAAATTTTGATGATATTGCATTTTTAGATGATAGCTCATTTGTCCGTTTAGGTTGTCGATGAATATGTCCATTTTCTCGTATTCTGGCACCGTACAAGGATATCGTGAAGCTAATCATCTCCATCTCTGTAGAAATGTCATGAAAGGTTCTCCACTCTTTTGTTTAGTATTACATAGGTCGAGCATTGTGACCTCGTGTTGTATGTTGTAGGAGTATTGTGAAACAAACTTATCCGCCAATTCTGCGAATGATCTAATTCCAGGTGAAAGTTTGGAGAACCATTCCATAGCTAGTCCACTTAAGCTCTTTGGAAATAATCTCATCAGGTATGTATCCTCATGTGCAAACTCCATACTCATTGTGCAAAATTCTTGTATATGATCTTGGGGATCAGTACTTCCATTATATTTATCATATTGAGGAGTTTCACAACATGTAGGAAATGGTATCATGTTTAGATTTTTGTCGAATGGGTAAGGACACATTTCTTGAAGCAAGTATCTTCTAACAATTCCTCTCTGCATATCTTGAATCCGTGTTTGCAGCGTTTGTATTTATTGTGTAAGTGTTGTGATAGGATTATCAACATGGTTTATTCTTGTATAACCATGAGTTTGCGTTCTAGTATGATCTTGATCTCTTCTTGTATCATCTCGACTTTCTCATGTCCTCATTATATTTAGCTTTGTTGAGGATTTCTACGTCATCCCTTTTAGGAACAAAAGTTTTCCTTATTAGTTCTTATGTTATCAGGGATTGATGCGTCATTCTTTTTGTGACCGGAAATCTCCTCATGTTGTTCATTAACATGGAAAGGGTCACTTCTCTTTTGTCCTAAATTGGTCACATCAAAATCTTGGGGGAGTGTAGTACCAGATTTTGCTAACATTAGGAAGTTTTTTTTTTTTCTCCCTCCAATATTTTCTCCATAAATTTATTGAATTTAGGATCTTGTTTGATTTCTTTGATATTTTGATCTATTATGTCTTCTTCTTGTATTTCGCTTTGATGTTCCATGTTCAGGTATAATCTTCAATTATTTCAAATGTTTCTATTTTTAATTTATGCGATCTTTCGTCTCTGTGCTCTAGTTAAAAAGGGCATACACGTGTGTTGAATATTGTGCAGGGATTCGATTGTCTATAAGGTGTTTCGATAAGTGACTAATTGTCAATGTAGATATGATAGAGTGATATGACAGGAAAAGATAATTCAAGTATTTGTAAGTTTGTAAGTTTTTCGATCTTAGTTTGGAGTGCAATGATGATGATTTTGATAAGACCAAGTCCAATAGGAATGGTATATCCTATGATATGGGACAAGGTTATCCTGACCAAACATTGTAGTTTCATGATAGAGGATGATAGATCCTGATGACAAACTATGTTTTGAGTGATCAGTTTATCAAAGAGGTGATGATGCACTTTGAGATGTTAGATCTTGAACTTGTTGAAGGTGAATACTTGAAAATCTTGGGGTATCTAGTTCTAGAATTTGATTTGTCAAAAGATAACTTGACCAAGTGAACCAAGAAGACAACCTAAGCACAAAATGACAGATATCAAGTGTCTATGCTCATTGTAAATTGACCAAGCAAACATGACGGATCTGGAAAAGACATGCAAGAAGACAAATCTGGACTGATAGAGACAAAAATTTGTACGATAGTTTACACAGTCCCAGATAACAATTCATATAAACCCATATGATAAACTAGGAATCCCATACGAAACTTCGCACAAAACCATACGACAAATGATAACAAATAAGCTTCTACTAATCTGAGTTGTACGACAATTAACACTGAATATGACGATAAACTAGCTTTCTTGTACGACAAACTAGAAAACTCGTACGACTAAGGACAGAGCAGAGACAAAATTTTGACTTTGACAAATTTTTGATCAATGATGTTTAATGTTTTGATTATGTTTTCCAGTTTTAGATGTTTGAGTTTCTGTTTCAGGGATGAAAACATAGCAAACACGCAATATGATAAGTGACCTCAAGCACAACGCTAAATCCTAAGGAAGTTGGCTGAGAGAGAAAACCTTTGCTTGCAAACTTAGGTACACACCCAATAGCTAATCAAAATACGATCGCTGAGTCTCACGCAATGGATTCTCAATGCCGTATTATCCAACTCCAAACGCTAATAGGGGCACAATATGGCAAGTGTCTTGGGAGAGTTACTATCTCTCTTGCACAAAGATTATCCCCCTTTCAGAGGTGAATCAGGTAGCTTCTATCTTAGGGTTCATAGTATGGATTTCCATTTGGAATTACCCTTTATAGTCGTGCAAGCGCGATTAAGGCCTATAGCCCAACAAGGTACCGAAACAAGAAGTAGTCACACAAGTGTGATTGAGACCATGAGGCCCTACTAAATGTTCGATATGAGAGATCTCAAAAGAGAAAACTCAAATAATCCCATCCTCCGAGACTTTAATCCCAAGAGGCCTATTTTTTAGAGTGAGTCGGAAAGCTTAGGTCTAGCTGTACTCACTTGGGTCATTCTCACAGGGTGATTACTTTTTCCCACTGTGACAGGCCCGCTAAAGGTATTCAAATCTCAAACATAGAAGCACTTCAAGGGTTGAGATTTTTGATTGTCCATACGGATGAGAGCATACTCTCCTACCTTTTAGACAACTTCTCAAACATAGAAAACAAGATTGTTCATTTACCAATAGCAAATTAAGTGTGCCTAGAAAACTTTAAGAAGACACAAAGTTTGGTTGAGCTTCCTTTAGGCAACCTGCGAAACAAATACATTAGTAATCATGTTGTTTTGATGAATTGAATTTCTTTGGCAAACGTAATCTTCGACAATCCTCCTGCAAAAACTAGTTAAGCTGCTAGAAAAATCAAAATAAGGCAAGGGTTAGCATTAGTAATAGCCAAATTGAAGCACACAAACCCTAAAATGCAAACTATTTTGAAAATTTAGAAGCAAAAAATCATACAAATATCTTCACCTAATAGTACGAGTATTCCCACATACCCGTACGAGTGCACAAAGAAACTTGTACGGTATTGTAAAGGTACTCGTATGAGATTTTGAAACAGGTCCGACCAGAAACCTGTGAGATGGAAGATTTGATGATGAGAGAGGCCAAAAATGAGATTTCCGGCCCCACAGTGGGTGCCAAAATGTTGTGTGTGTGAAGTAGGGTACCTGCAACTACAACACAAGCACTCAATAGAACATTACAAGCATGGTTAGCAAATTGAAATCAAACGAAAGATAAACCATGACAAAGCAATCTATCGCCTCTTAAGAGATGCGAGTGTGGATTTGCTCTCAAATCTAGATGAGCAATCCCAGTGACTTGACTACACCAAGATAGAGGATTTAAAATGATATGATGTGCAAGCTAGATGCATGCATGATTAAACTAGATTGATCAAAGAAGCTAATTATTCTAATGATATGCATTGAATTGTGCTAAATGATGATATAATTAAACTAGATGAGATTGATTATGCTATATGATAAACAATTATGCTAGAATATGATTAAATTAAGCTAGATCTAAGATGCAATTGCCTATAATAACAATGCTTAAATGAGATGAGATAGGATGTGCCTATAATAACAATGCTTGAAATGAGATGAGATGGGATCTGCCTATAATAACAATGCTTAAGATGACATGAGATGGGATTAACCTATAATAACAATGCTTAAATGATATGAGATGGGATCCTTTATGCTCCAAAATGGGGGATATTTATAGGATTTCCAAGGCTAGGGGTGAGGTGGCAGGAATCAATGGTCAAGATTGAATCTGAAGATATCAAGGGTCAAATTGGAGGAGGTTGGAGAAGAGGTTAGAGGGAGGGACACTTGTCATCTCTGTGGTGAAAAGTGTCAAGGAGCCTTGCTCATAAGAGGACAAGTGTCCAAGGGAGAATATCCACCCCATAGGAGGTTAGGATAGGGTTAGTTAAACCCAGGGTTAGGTTAGGGGGTGATTAGGTTAGGTGGTTAGAAGTTAGGAGCCATGTGGGGATTTTGAATTTAAAAATTCAAATAATAGGAAAAGGCTAATTAACTTTCAACAACTCATAAATTGATTTGTTTTAATTAATTAGGGGATTAGAAGAAATGAATTAAATAGGGGGAGGATTAATTAATCAAAGGAAACTATTTTTTATTTTTTTTGATAGGTAATTGGCCGGAGCCTGAATAGCTTTTGACTGGAGCTATGAACTAGTGGGGACACAGTAGGGGGCCCCATCCCCATTACATATCTTTGAATTATTATTATTATTATTATTATTATTATTATTATTATTATTATTATTATTATTATTATTATTATTATTATGTTTGATTAGATTGACCCCAAGACCTTCCACATCCTATGGAAGGCCAAGAGTCACAACTTAGAATTCCACTTTAGATGTCCCTATTGGGAATTGAACTTGGGTCTCCACAATGAGAATCCAGTGTTTTAACCAGTTAAGCTCAACCCCTTGGACAATCAAATGAAACTATTGAAATGAACCTATTAAATAAATCCTTAGATTTATTAAGTGAATGGGGGAATTTAATCAAATTGCTAATGAATTCAATTAAATTGGGAAGGGGGATTAATTAAATAATTGCTTAGTTAATTAATTATCTTCAGACCATTTTTAGGTGTATACAGTTTGTTTGGATACATAAAATTTTCATGAATACAAATTAGAATCAAGTGGATTCACTTGTGGTAATTGAACAGATTTAGAAAATTCTTCTAAATATCATGTTTTAGTAATCCAATGTTGACATGTCGTGCATTGAAATCACCATCTCCTTCATATCTTAAGGCTTTTCTCTCATGCAAAATTATTATGATCCATCTCTTATATTTCATTGTAGCATGCCTTTTGCTTTTATTTCTTATGTTTGATTACAAATTATGAGTAAATAGTTCTCACTTAATTTTTAACTCCATTGATTAGTGTTTAAGAAAATCTTTTTCATTTAGTCAGGTAGTATTTGTCGCAATTATGGTTCTTAGGTTGTGAACTATATACTAGACCAATAATATTGCATCTAGTCATAAACCAAGTAATATTTTTTTTAACTATTTTTTAAGTTTGTAGTAGGTCGAAAGTACTATTGGTATCTTTTTACATTCCAATTTAATATATTTATATTGCAATTTTTTTAAAGTATTTTCCTAAAATTGTTAAAAGATCTACTCATCCCATTTGCTTGAAGATGATATGAAATGCTTTTTCTAGGAATTATCATAAATATATTCAAGTTCCTTAATGATATTTAATGAAGTGCTTTTAGACCACTAGTAATATTTAGAGAACATCCAAATCTCGTGTTAATGTTTTCATAAATGAGCTTAGTTGTTATCTTTACAATAAACTTTTGTTACATATATTAATGTAATTGTTATTTAAATCACTTGTTTTTAACAATTTAATATTATTAGATTACATTATATAATAATACTCTAAGTGTGGAAATGAATTCCTAAACTTTAGAAATATATGAATAATTATATAAAAATATATTAAGGAGAATCGACCCATCACATAGTCTTTATGACTTAGATCTTGAGAGATTTTTGATGGATAATACTCTTAATTGCTAGAATTCAAATGTGTTTATACAAAAATAAACTATATATAAAAATAAAAAAATATAAATAATAATCATTTAAAAATATAAAAATATGTCAATACAATTGTAATAGAGTCTATAAACATCTTATGTGAGAATTCTTTCTCAAAGAAAATGAATGATTCTTTATCTTATCCAAATAAAGTGTCTAAAACTCCAACTTGTCAAATTTTTGTAGTATAAAAATCTTAATTATTAGAGTCAAGATTTGTTATAAAGATCTCAATTATTAGAATTGAGATGTGTTATGTGAAATTTTTTTTATAAATAATAAATTAGAAACATGAATACATTTGTTCATTAATCTAAAAGATATATATGAAA
Source organism: Cryptomeria japonica (assembly GCF_030272615.1). Classification (NCBI taxonomy): domain Eukaryota; kingdom Viridiplantae; phylum Streptophyta; class Pinopsida; order Cupressales; family Cupressaceae; genus Cryptomeria; species Cryptomeria japonica. The sequence continues at coordinate 308,063,200 of NC_081408.1, forward strand.
CTAAAACAAAATTTTATTTATTTGAACATTCTACATATGACATTCTTTTAGAGGAGTTAAATCAATGTCCACCTTGTTTATCTAATTTAAATTTGCATATATACATTTGTAACTAGTGGTACAAAATGTAAAGGAATTGATATGGAAGACAAACAATTGCTCTTTCACACATGAATATAATAAAATTATATTTATTTGAATATTCTATGTATGGCGTTCTTTTAGAGGAGATTAACCAATGTCCACCTTATCTATCTAATTTGCCCATATACATTTGCAACTAGTGGTACAAAATGTAAAGGAACCAATATGAAAGCTCTTACACACATGACTCTTTATCTCTTAGCACTTTAGTTTCAAAAGGACCAATCTTGATGCATAGGACGTTAGAAGTCCCCATCAAGTCATATGAAGATCTTGACCCACAAATTAGAGGGCAAAGCTAAATGCAAAGAAAATAGAAACATCATTATTATGTACCAATAAATATTCAAATTTTACATAAAATCTACGTCATCATCTAAAAACACTCACAACAAATAAATCTCCCTTTCAACTTCAAAATCCACATTTATTTTAATTTTTTTACTGTCTCTCCTTATTTAATTTAAATATATTAATATATGCACATAGAGTTGTACTTAATTCAAACATGTTGGAATAAACAAAGAACACAAATTTCCACCCTATAGTATCTTTTTAACCAAATGCTTAGGGGATCCTTTCTATTGACAAAGAAGTGAAGATACAACCATCAATCTCAACATCCAAAAGACTTCTAAATTTGGTTGACCTAGAACAAGGAAGTTGTGATTCCTATCCATACAATAAACAAATATTTTTATACATTAAATATATTATTATTTAAAAAATTGTCTTATCACCTCCCAAAAAAATTACTCCTATTGTCGGAAGGCAAAACTTCAATAGTAGTTGTGATAGTGACACGAGCACTTCCCGTGTCTGCAAAAATAAAACGAAGCGAAATAAGCAAATAAAAAATCCCAAAAGTGACACGTTACAAAATATTCGTAGGAAAAGTCTCTCGTTGTTAGCTTTTACACTAATACTGGTGCAGATGATGTATAATACACCTGCTATGCATTCTGTGATCCAAATGAGCTTATAGGGTACTTATTTTCATGGATTTTCTGAAATACTGCCCCGCTTATCGCGTGTGGAGCATGCCACATACATTTCAGCAGCAGATCCAATCCTCAACGCAACTACAACATCGGTCATTGCAGCAATGAAGCTGAGAATGGGCGGTAAAGGTGAAGCAGAGTTGCATGAGAGATAAGGGGATGGCAGATTTGGCGAGGAACGGACCTCTCGAACGTGATATCGAGCAGGTGAAGAGTTTACATTTGTGCAAATTTTGTAATACCTCAAAGGTTTGCAAAGATTTAGTTTAAATTTTGATGGAAAATGTTTTTTGGTTTGATTGTTAAGAAGTTGCTTAGGCCAAATTGGTGTCCAGGAGCTACCCAAGTGTGTTTGCTTGTGTAGAAGATTGTTTGTTCATGTGGGTTTTCAGTTTTGATTATTTGCCATGATCTGGCAATGGAAGATTATGGGTGATTTACTGTAGCTTAATAATTTGATCTGTGTTGCGTGGTGCGTTTTTAGGCCATAACCGCACTGAAAAAGGGAGCATATTTGCTGAAGTACGGGCGGAGAGGGAAGCCTAAATTCTGCCCTTTCAGGCTTTCCAACGTAAGGTTTTGACCCCTTAGGCTAAACAATTTTGTAACTGGTTAATTCAATTTTTAATTTGCATTTTATCATTAAATGTTATGTGTGAAGTCCCAGTTCCTCAGTGAGATCAGATGGTTATTGGGTATGCTGTGAATTATCAGATTTTGACAGTATGCACTTGTTTTTGTGCAAGACTGTCAACTTCTTTTTGGCGGGTTGAAGCTGCATAATTGTGTAATTGTCTGTTGTCTTTTTGTCTTTAATTATAAATTGGATGTATGGATGTCTAGTTATTGCCCAGCAAGATCAAAGGGGTCTAAGGTGTGTTGGTTACTAGCTGTTTTGAATAGTATCTCTTACTTCTGCAGTGCTTTCCCTGTGATGCAGCATTTTTGTGGGTGGAAGCTTCCTTGCTAAATAATCTTGTGAACCATTTTTTTTCTTTAGAATTTATTCATTGAATGGATGTATGGATGCTTAGTTGTTGTTTACTGACATCAGATGTTACTTGGGTGTTTTGGGAATTATCAACTTGTACAATCAATTTTCGGTGCAATGTGTTCACAATATTGCAGCATTTTTAAGGGTTAAAGCTTCCTTGATAAATAAGTTCTCTAATGGATTGCTTCCTTCTAGTACTTGTTTATTGATTGGATGTATAAATGCTTAGCTTTTGCTCACTGATATCAGATGGGACTTTGACGTGTTGAGAATTATCAGCTTGTAACAGTAAGATCAATCTTTTGTGCAATGTGCTCATTTTGGGCTTGAAGTTTCCTTGCTAAATAACTTTGTAATTTTTGATATTTCTTTAGTCCCGTGAATGGCTGTATGGATGCTTACTTCTTGTTCATTGACATCAGGTGAGAATTGAGTTTTTTTGGAATTATCAGTCTGAAAATCAATCTTTAGTGTAATGCGTGCACCATTTTGCAGCATTATTGTGGGTTGAAAATTCTATACTTTGTTTCTTTTTAATACTTGATCATCAAATGAATGTGTGGATATGCTTTCCTAGAGATTAAATGGTTCTCTTGTCTGTTGAGAAGCATCAGTTTTGAGAAAAACCCTTTCTTTTGTGTCCATTTTTAGTAGAATTTTTTGGATGGAACCTTCTACGCCTTTTGGTTACTCTTGTAGGTCCATGCCTGATATTTTTCAATTGGAAAACACCCATTTTTGCAGTTGGATCATGTATTACATGCCCACCGAGGAAATCAAACCTGGATCACCACTTAGAGAGTGAAATCCCTTGATCATTTGACAATCATTCCATGGATTTTTTAACTTATTTCCATTGCCTTTTCTGGTTGGTATGAATGTCTTGTATTCCCACAACCTCAAGTCTTCCCAGTGATGGGTTGCAATGCTATTGACAGAAACAGTTAGGCAATGTTCTGACTCCTGTGTAAATGCCTTTTTGAGGACTATTGTGACTCAGTATACAAGGTACTGAGATGCAGAGCAGAACATGCTGGGCAACTTTAAACTAGTCCGGAGGCAACTTAAGGTTTTCAGTCTGTAAGAAAGTAACGAAGTTTATTTGGTTAAGCTGGGAAGTGTAAATATCACCTTGGACTCTAAAGGGACAATTAGTTACTAATTAAACACAATGCCTAACTCATTTGCTATCAGTTTTGATTATATAGGCTACCTGACAAAAAAATACTCTCATGCACAGATCTTCTACTTCAGGGCAGTGGAGAGGCTATCAAGTGAGCATATTTGGGTGAATCTCAGAAGACAGCTACGTCTGTCCAAGGGATGCTAGTTAGCATTATACACCTGACAAACCATTTAGGTTTCTTCCTGTGGGTGTTGACTGGGATCATAGACGTCTTGATCTATAGTATTGGGGTTGACTGATCCTGACACATTTATTCTATTTTTGATACTTATTTTTGTGAAATAAATAAATTCAATTAGCTAATCCTGACAAATTTACTCCACTCCATGTATATGTTTTCCTGAAATAGTCTAATAGATTAAAGCTGGCAAGCTACACAGGTTTCTTCTCGTGGGTTTTACTGTTGACTGGCATCTTAGAGGTCTTTGACTATTGGGTTTGACCGATCCTGACAGATTTATTCCATTTCTAATAATTATTTTTGTGAAATAAAAGAAAACAATTAGTTAATTCTGATAAATTTACTCCACTCTCCAAGTACTTGTTTTCTTGAAATAGTCTAATAGATTTTATACCTTGCTAGGAAACCACGTAGTTTTCGGCTTGTGAGTATTGACTGACATCATAAAGGTCTTGATCTATAGTATTGTGTTTGACCGATCCTGATAGATTTATTCCTTTCCCTAGTACTTATTTTCATGAAATAAAAGAAAATAATTAGGTCATCCTGACAAATTTATTCCATTCCAAGTACATGTTTTAGAAATATTCTAATAGATTAATTCAATCAACTAGGGAAGTCTGAGAGTAACTGAATCAAATTGTATTAGTCTTGTCTTGTAGTCTATTTGAGCCTTTGTAGAGTATGTGAAAAGGGCTTTTTGAAGGTAAAAGTTTCTGGAGGGCAGAGATGGTTCAGTGGAACAGGAAAAGTATGTTTAAGATTGAATGAGACTATGGAATATAATGACAATGTCAATCACAAGGCTAGTCTACAATCAGGAATGAGCCAGTGAAGCGCAAAAGGCCTATTTAAGCTCACAAAAGATAACGTCAAACCTGAGGTGAATTTACATTTATATTATCAGAGATAAGACATTGTGAGGATACTTTGAGTTTACAGTAATTTCATGCATGCAGATAAATGTAAACTAAATGATAACTACTGGGGCCCCTTGGACTGCAACTGGCATGTATTTACTCTTGACTCTTGATTAGGTGGCAAGCTTTGCAAGCACTACAACAGCTAGAAGTAGTGGTCAGGGGTTGATCTGATGGCTATTAAGTGGAAGGATTATCAATTGCCTGCTACAGTAGTCTGGTACTCCTGGAGGCTAGGAAAATTCATTGCCATTAGATTTTTACTTCATATATGACCATTTCTTTTTTGAGTAGACTTCCTTTTGTTTTTTTCAGCATGTTTATATTTTCCTATTTTTCAAAATATAGTTTGTAGAGTGAATTTGAGCTGTTTTCCTGGAAGATAAATGGGACAAGCAAGGAGTGTTTGCAAAAGCCAGTTAGTAATAACAAATATGTCCTCATTTAAAATTCAGGACTGCTACGTATTTATGTGTTATCTTGTTATATCTTTTTGGAGCATTTATTGTGTTCTTGTGAGTGCATATTCAGGAAAGAAGTATTTTTTTGTTAACTGGATGCTGTTTTCCTGATCATAAAAGCTAACAAGCCTGTAGAAAACTTGCCCCAAGCTACGTGGTAAGAGGAACCATCCTAGAAAATTTGAAGTGAAATTGTGATGAGGCTTATAAAGTAATTTGATAAAGCATGCAGTAATTAATAAATGAATCTCACTTCTGTAATGTTGTATAAGCTGTAAAACACATTATACCTTGCTTGTCAAAGGTTGCCAAGATAATTTTAATTTGATTTTCCGTTTCTGCTTAAAGTGACAAATAAAATGAATCAGCAGAAATCACTCAAATATACATAGCAGAAATATGATTAGAGTGCTTAAGCTAAAGCTATTCATAACCTAGCAAGCGTTCTCTTACCTTGGAGACACAATCTGTCAATCAGTAGAAATTCTGTGATATGTAACCAAAAAGGTCACGTTGCAATTGATGTGAACTTAAAAGTGGATCTTTGCAGCTCTTAATTCAGAACAGGATTGCATCTAGATTATCATGTTTAATAATATTTTGCAAACGCAGCTTAGCTAATGCAAAGTTGTCCTTACAAAATAGCAAATAAAGTTAAAACTATATTGCAAGGACCTAAATTGAACCTAATTAATCTAGATTGTTGAATTCCTGAGAGTGAAAGACAGCTGTAATAGCCAAGTCAGAATGTAATTACAATGACAGCCACCTGAATCTGCTTACTATGGCTTTTCTCAGATCATACAATTTTCTTAATTCTTCTGTCCATCTGAGAAGGAATCCTCTCTTGCTAGCAACATTTTCTTTTGGAATAGGATAGTAAATGGTCCATTCAATCTCTCATTATGTTACCTGAAATTGTCCTTCCTTGGGTTCCAATAGAAAATGTGTCTTAGAAATGGCTTAAAAGTGTCTTAACTCTTTTGTAGACACGGGCATCCTTAAAATTTTTGGGGATGCCTGGAGAAAACATGTGCTTCCTGAACTCTCTAGACACGGGCATCCTTAAAAATTTTGGGGATGCCTGGAGAAAACATGTGCGTCCTGAAGTCTCTATGCACCTAATTCCATCTTTTTCATGCATACAACCAATTCAACCAGGACCTTAAAGGATGAATTCAAAAGATGCAAGAGAGTGCTAGATGAAATTGACAAGATGCTTTGAGGTTGGAATCAATTTCAACATTAGTATGAGAGAGTGGTTTTCATCAATTGTGATTAATCTGGAAGATGACTAAATACAATTCTGTATAAATTTTTTATGTTGTCTTCCAGAGTCTACCTTGTCGTGATCAAGGACTTATTTTCAGTATTTTTTACTGGCTCCATTTTGGAGTAGGTGGTAGGGGGCGAACTTCACTCATTATTGGATGGAGCTTCTGGGTTGCATTGTTGAAAAGACAAGTTGAATGCCACACATTTGTGGTAGAAGTGAATATCTATTCTTCAACAAAATGTCTTTCATGAGTCTGCATATTGGATTATCCTGCAAAGCCTTTTTTGAGAAACTGATCAACAAATGTCAAAGTTCTCTTGGACAATTGGTCCATCCATGGCCCTACGATACCTGAGCCCTGGCAGAATGCATACATATTATGAACCCTGAAGGATAATTGAGTATTAATTAAATCAGTTATGCAGAGAACTTGGTTATGAAGAAAAATATCAGTTATGCAGGGATTTGCCTTTTATGTCCTGACACATTCATCCATTACTACATCAGTTATTTATCAGTTTTGTTTGCCATTATCTATGCAATGATAATTAGGAATGTTTTAGTTAAAGGAGTTGTAAGTTGGGTACACTAAAATCTTTAAGCTTTGAGTTATAATAGGTCTTTAATCCTTATTTTAAGAGTGTGGGTTCGAAAAATATTGAGCAGGATCCTATAGGACTGATTGTCACCAACTGCTTCAACCATACTTCTCTTGGTGTGTTTTTCTGAAAATGCAAAATATCTTAAGGCGTACAAAATATTTTTCTTTCATTTACTTTCACGAGTTTTTTAGAGGTTCAGATACAAAATATTAAAGAGAAAAAAAGATTTCCTTTCCAAAAAGTTCAATCATTTTGCAATAGCTGTTTTTTTGTAGTTTGATTTTATTAGTTTCAGATCTGAACCATGACAGTGGTATCAGAGCTGCAACTTTGAAATATTAGATCTAGTGTTTTGCCAGCTTTAGCAACAGGTTCCTGTTTGGAACATAAGAGTGGCATCAAGGCCACCTTTTTGGCTTCATGGGGGTACCGCCAACGGTTTCAGTCTTGCTACACAAAGGTGGGAAAATCTGCAAATCAGAAATGGTACTGCATGGGGGAAGCTATCACCAGTTTGATGGGAGAATCAAAGGAGTCTATGAACCAGATGCACAATGTTATCTTAAGCAAGGATAGGACTTTAAATGCTTTAGCTTGATCCATATAAAATAGAGATCAAAGAGATTGGCTTGAGAATGAGAAAGAGGACTTTCAAATGCCTAAAGACTGAAGAAAAGAAGCTAGAAATTACAATCTATGGGAGAAGACTTTTGCAAGATATAATTTTGAAGGCAAAGGTAATTGTTTAGGTCACTGCTAAGCGAGACACCAATTTGGTTTGAGTTGCCACTTGTGGAAGCCCACAGGGTGGCTGCTTTTCCATTTACCTTATATATTGTTCAACAAGATGCACAAACGCTTCCGCCTTCTAGATTCAAATCTGTGCCTCCTCTATAGAGTACACATGCCTTCACCATCAGGCCCATTCAGGTATCACATAGACACCTGCTAGAAGATCAAGAGGGGAAATGGGAATTGACTAAATCAAAGTTTGATGGGTTTTGATGCAGTGGATGGCAATTTCAATCAAAGGGATCGGATTGGGAGGAGGGTTCGTTTTTTAGACTACAGCCTATGAGAGATTCTTAAAAAATCCCTTTTGCTATATTACACCTCAATTGACCAACTTTTGTTGACTGATGGAATATGTTGGAGCATGTCACAGAAGCAGATGATGGTGTTGGTGAGCAGACTATTCACAAATGTATGAACCCACACTATACATTTGTGAATAAATTTGATGTTGGACTGTTGTCAGGCTCTCTCAAACTGTAGCCAGGCATTAGGGTGATTTCCTTAGGTGAAATCAAGAGACTTTCGGAGAATATCCTTTACTGGTTTTGCTCCCTTTGGGATGAAATTTGACTGACTTTGGCATTAGCAACATTCAGGTTCAAAATCTGATTCCATGTGTGTAGTGGATATCAGTTTCTAGGTTCATCAGAGCATAGGCAAGCACCAGAGATCCAAGATAATGAAAGATGCTATGGAAACAGAAGGTTCTGAAAAGAAGCACCCAATCAAAGAATTGACATGGTACTGAACACCATCCAGACATGTCAAAGATTTTTTGATTAAGGTCAAAGTGTATCATGATTCTCTCATGTCTGTTCTTGAGTGGCATTACTGCCAGTATTTGATAGAGATGGTGAAATATTACAATCCAGAGTTTATAAATTGGTAGTTATAGTGATGAAAAGCATGTTGTGATCTCTTATGAACTCATTGATTTTGACAAAATTCCTAGGCTGCTCTAGGTGAGATGAGGAATTAATGTGCCTCAGCCCTAGCCAGAAGAAGATCCGAATAGTGGATTGAAAACACATATTTTGCAGTTAGATGGACTGTGATTCCTCCAAGATTTGTTTATTTTTTCTATTTGGCAGATATTGTCTCTTGAGGGCCTATCTATGGGAGTGGTTCAGAATTTTTGGCCTATTATATTTTATTCAAGATTGTACTTTTCTTATGAGGATGATTCAAGGATTGCAAGTATGCATGCATGAGATTGCCTTTTTATTGGATGCACTTTATGGGAATAGGTGTACACTACCTGATGATATGACATCCCAGCTTTGTGATCTGGAGAATCCTACCGTTTTCAGGTGGGAGCATATTGGGATTAAGTTTTCTTTGTTGCAGACCAAATTTTCTAATTCCCACACTTAACAACTGGGATTAAGTTTTCTTTGTTGCAGACCAAACTCTCTAATTCCCACACTTAAACAACTCAAGGTGCATATGCTATATAGGAGCAAAATGATGCAGTAGATGTAGAAGAACCAAAGAATAAGCCAAGGTGGTGCTTGGGACTTCATTTGGGTGATAGTTCGTGTAATTGTTTGAATTTTGACTCCGAATAGGATCAGATGATTTTGAAGCTAGCTAGGAGGAGGTTCCTCTTTTCAGTGTAGAATAGATTGCATACAGATTGTACCCCAGGTCACTCATCTTTTCTATGAATCCCTTAAGGGGCTAGATTCCTCAAGGAACTTCTGCCATGTCATGTTGCCACTATTAATGATTCAGACAAAGAAGTTGTAGTTTCTGCATGCACTGGTGTTTTCCTTTGCCTCTGTCCATGTGTGATTCATAATTTTATTTGCCAATTCTGCTTCTATGATTACTGAGTCCACTAGATCATTATTGGGGAAAATGTTACCAAGCACAAAAATTCTTGTCCATTTTTTGAGTGACACTACAAATGGTTTCCATGCACTAGCTTGAGGATTTATTTTGAATGATACTGTGAATAATGTGAATTTTGAGCAGCCACTTAACCCTCAACCTATGCCTCCTGTGCTTGTTGATTTTATTGAAGTTTGAACATATTATTTTTATCTGAGCCTAGCATGTATGAGTAGTTGGAGAGAAGCAATGAGAGAATGAAAAAATACATGATTCGCAAGTGTAGAAGGGGTGTGTAGCAACTCTCCATGCAGACTCGTCTTAATTTTTTTTGTCGTTTACATCCCCGATTAGGACAGAGTGGCATGGTCAACACCACCATTTCCAGATATTTGAGGATGAGGAGACCACCTTGCACAGGTGGCAAAGGGTTTGTTATGTATATGAGAAGTTGAGGCATTCTCATTTCCTATTATGGCAGCAACACAGGTACTTTGTGCCATGAGAGTTCATCTATGAATGAAAATGGATCCTTTTATAGTCCACGACATGGGCAATCTGCTTTTGGGTCTACGGATGGCTTATAGTCTATGTGACTACCCTGTACTCTATGGAGGAGGCACCTAACTATGCTACAAACAAGGTGCACATACTCTACACCCTGCAGGTTTTGAACTTGTGACCTCTCTTTCAAGAGTACAAGTTGTCCACTATTAGGCCAACTTAGGAGTACATGAGTATGCTCTTCATTAAAGGGAAAAGTATTTCTGCTAGAAGCACAAGGCAGATGGTTGGCACAGCACGTGATTATGAAGCTGAAGAATGGAATATTTCCAAAATAAGGTGCAATGCACTATCCTACATGGATAGCAATGGTTTATTTGCAGTTTTTGTTTATGGAAAGTCAACAGTAATTTATCATAAGCTAACTCATAAATAATCAATGTACTGAGAAGATTGCCTTTAAGAATCAACAGCTGCAGAAAATGCTGGTATGTTATTGATGGGAGGGTGTCAAACCATGAACTATTGCATTGCATATCATCTGAACATTGATGAAAGTAACATTTGGGACAGACAGAAAAGCATGCTGATATGAAGAAGAAACTGAGTTGGATGCAGCAACATCGCAAGTAACATATTTGAGCAAGCAGTTGGATTAGGAGTCATTGACCTATGGCAGTATAATTGAGGATATGAAGGCTTGGCTAATCGACTTGAATGAGATTATCAAACATACTGGGCAGTATGAGGCAAAAGGGAAATAAAAAGAGAAGTTTGAAGCTAAAGTACTTAGACAATTGAGGCATCAAAGAGGATACACAGAATGTTTTAAAATTGAAAAAGAATAAAGGTGACTTCATCTAGTCATTACCAGCTCAAGATGGGGCGGGGACACAAGCAAGGGAATACATACATGATTCACAAATGGAGAAAGGGTGTGTTGCATCTCACCATGCAGAAGTGACAGATATTTCTTTGTCTCTTAGATCTGTTCAGGACAGACAGGCAGAGTCAAAACCACTTGCTAGTGCCTACTTATATTAGAGGAGGATGAGGCTAGTAGTGAAATGCATACACTTCTGAAGATGCATAAGAGATATATCTTTGTGTCATTCAATCAATTGAGAACTATGCATGAGAGAGAGCATTGCTGCAGTAACCTTCAAATTCATATTTCATGCCTTCATTTTTTTTTTCTTAAAGGCAAGACTTGTAGTTAAAGCACATACTACATCTCACAAATCAAGTTCACCTCTATGGAACTTCAAAAGATAAACGCCAGATTCACAGAAACCAGATCTAATTGAGATCACACTTCTTTGGAGGTGTTGTACATATCTGCAATTATAGTTAGAACTGACTGTGGTTTGTGGAACTCAATGCATCTTTGAGTAACAGGTCTAGTTAGCTTACTGCATTCAAAGTAACACAATCATCAAATGTTAGTAATTGAAACTCATGCAGGTGTCAAGTGTTAATTGACTGATTCATTTTTTATGCATAGCCAAGTGTCACTTGGTCAATCACTGTACCTTGCATTGTGGCAAGTGTCACTTGACCAAGTTCATCAAACATGCATGAATCAAGTGTCACTTGATCTCATCACGGGTACCCCAATAATCAAGTGTTACTTGATAATAATGAAGTTCGAGTATAATAAGACTTACTAAGCCTTCCCAAGTGTTTATTATTCAGCCTCAAATGTTACTTGATCAGATTTGAATATCATAGGGCATGCAGACATATCTTGCCTGTCATATTATGTTTAAGTTACTTTATGACACATCGAGTGTTACTTGAGCATTACTTGGACTACATTAGGTCCTTTACTGACCCTTCATGCAATGATTTAAGGCTTTAATCTGTACAAAAGAAAACTTACCTTCAACAATGCTAACATGATTTTGGAGACTTAATACACTTAGCTATTTAGGTTCTATTCTTTTCATAAGGCTCCTATATCCTAAATTTCATGTTAAAATAATTTTAGGAATGTTCCGAAAATTGGAACCTATTTTTACTATTGAAAGGTTGTTTTTAATCTAATTAATTTGAGTTCAATTGAAGCATATTTTAGTGTTGGAGAGTCATTTTTGTCAATGTGGCACATTGAGGAGGTGTGTACAGGGATTTTGAGGTTGATCTGGAGCATCATGGGGATGAAGACAATTTTTGTACACAATTTTGGCTCACAATGGCAGGTTCTCCCTTGTTCACAGTCTGGTTGCCTGGTGAACACTTGTTCACCCCTGCGAATAGTACTGGTAATAGAGGTGAACACATATAATTTGAACATGAGGATAAAATTGGAAAGAATTGTTGGTTTCTTTCAACTTCCAAATGTCAAAGTTCTTGATTTATCTACTTGGGAAATTTGTTGGTTTTAGACTTTCAGATTTAAACTATACTCAGAAAAACTGAAGTTAATTACTAAATCAATATATTTGCTGTTTAGTTTAATTACTTTCAGACTTAGACATAAACATAAATTGAGCAAAATGAACACGACACACGAATACCCTGGGAAAACCTCCTAGGAGGAAAAACCCAGCCAAAAGATCCTCAGATCTGACTATGAATTATATCCAATTGTAACAGTACATTACTTAGCTGGTAGCTTTGATGTGGCACACCAATTTGTCTAAGCCTTTCACACAGCAATACACCTCTTGAATCTGTTTTGCATGTAACAGCAAGATGACCTTCAGATGAACAGATCTGGAAATTGTCTTTGGCTTCACATATGTCTTGCAATTTGCATCTTCTATTGAAGTTCACCCTTGTATTAACAATCGCCTCAATGCACACTTCCTTCACTTCGCATTTAGAATTCTTTCTTTCTGATTTTCGCACTTGCAGAATAATTATCACATGTAATGTAATTGTATATTGAATGCATCAAATGATGCTCAATATATACAAGGATAGACTCCAAGGTTGAGTCGGCTGAGAGGAGTATTGGCACCATATTTTAAATAACAACCACACACGTTACAATGCATAGGCCCCATTTAATTTGGTGCTACACGCTAAGTAAAGGCAACATGGGCCCGGCCTCTTTAGTTGGGTTCTAATGTTGCCTATCGGCAATTAGAACCCAACACAAATGTGCTTTATTTTCGAATCTAAGTTACAATAAAAACAACAAAATTCACACATCTATTTAGCGAGTTTGGCTATCTGTTTTGGAGGTTGGCACTCTTGTTTACCTTCATTGAAAGAGAAATTATGTAGGTTAAGCCATTGTCGGAATAGGGCTTGAGGCAGAGCAGCTTGTGGATGAATAGAATCACTTGTCATTTATTGAAGAGTTGTAATGGTCAGATGTAGACTGACATTAATTCATATTAGTTGTACTTGATTGGTCATAGACTTATGGATTCTGGAGAGTATTTGCTCATCCAACAGGAGTTTTTCCCCTTTCAGGTTTCTTTAGACCAATTCTTGTGTCACTGTCATTGTCAAGTGTTCTGCTTCTATTTTTATGCTATTGTTTTTGTACTGCATTTCTTGTTTCGTATTCGCTTAAAGGATGTTTGAGACTTGAGTAACTAGCATTAGTGCTTTATATGGTGAGCTGTTTCGGAATATCCAGAGCAGTTTACGGATCAGTAGAGTTCCATCTTCCATTATTCTATGGTTATCTAGATATACTTAATATTTTTTTTATTTCTACTTGAGTTTCATGTCTGGCAATATTAGATTACATTCCTTTTGATTTTTTTTTCAGTTTGCAAGATTATTATAAGTCTATTTATAAGTTCAAAGGCTCTTGTAAGCAATGACAACAGCTCAAATAACATCTTCAACAGTTATTGATCTATGAGATTCAACTACTACATGGTTTGTGGTGAACCATTACTAGGTCTTATTGTCAGAATTAAATTGTTTCTTGCTTATTGGATGAGATTTTACCCTGAACATTAGGATTATACTTTCTTTGTATAATATGATCCAGTGCTTTACTCTACATGTTTAGTGTTCTCAACTGATTCCCTTAATTTTTGGCGTCTTTGTAGGATGAATCTGTCTTGTTATGGTACTCCGGCAAAGCAGAAAAACATGTCAAACTGATCCATGTAACCCGGATTGTTCCCGGCCAGCGCACTGTAAGATTTATCTTTCTTGACATGTTCATGACAATATAAAACCATGCTCTCGTACACTGAATTTTGCATTACTGCAATCTATTACATAAAAGTGAAAAGATGATAACAGTGATGTTTATTGAAGAACACTGAACATTTAGGGAATATATTTTTCTAGATTTGATCTCATGATCATTTAAGAAACTGATTACTGGCGAGGAAAAAGGCTGAGAAACAAGATAGTCTAGGTCAAAGAACTCTCAAACTCATTTGTTTTGCCATGTGCTCTCCAAGTCCAAGTTGGCAAGCATGAAAGTGCTAGTGCCAGTGGCACTGTTTGTGGTTCTTCTAATTTACTAGTTCTTACATCATCTAATATAGATGGTGATGATGATATTTTGAAAACCCATGTGATGATGTTTGATCAGTGATGGCTGATTGTTGATGCCTGACATTATTACTTTTTAATTTTAATATATATCATGACATTTGAATTTGACTAATTGACATTGTAATATTTTTTCTTTTTATGGTGGTTTTGTTTATTAACAATATATGATGCTGTGTATGGTATTTTGAACTTAATTACTGCTTTTATACTAAGTTACTGGTTCGGGTTCGAAAAACCCGGTACGCCGGTACGACAAAATTTTGAAAAGGGGTTTGGGTTCGTTTGGGTTCGTTAGTACAAAAACATGTAAATTTTTTATATATATATATATATATATATTTTGATATTTTTGAAGCCTATAAGCATGAATTAAAATTTGCATGTCACATAACATCATATAAATAACAAAACAAACAAAAACTTGTAATCATAGCATCATGATCATACCATAATAGCATCATATACATCAAGTTTAATATCAAAATGACAAAATATTCAAGTATCATTATTTCAACTTTCAACAATATAAACTTAAAGTTTAATCATCAAATGGATCATCTAATTCATCCTCCTCCTCCTCCTCCTCCTCATTGACATTGACATTAGATGAGCCAATGCCACTTGCACTTGCACTATAAGTTGGCTCAATTTCCGAGTCATCAAGTGTCAATGCAAGAAGCTGAGAAACAGGAGCATCCAAATCAGTATGCTCTGGCTCTATATCCCACATCTTTGTTTCCCCTTGTGTGTAGTCATGTTGTTTGTGTGAAAGAAGACGTAGGTTGGAATGGACATATACTAAATTCTCCGCTCTTTTTGATAGCAGCCTATTGTGCTTTACTGAGTGGATGAAAGAGTATGTGCTCCAATTTCTTTCTGAAGTAGATGAACGAGCAACCTATGAAGACAAAGTAAACAATTAAAGTTATACATTAATAAAAATAAAATTACTAGCAACCTTTGAAGACAAAGTAAACTATAAATAAACTAAAACTTGTAAATTTAAAATTTTAATTAATTAAACTTACTTGTGATAAAACTTCTATAGCAAGGGGTTGTAGGCGTTGGAAGCATGTGCCATGGAAGTACCACCAGCTATAAGCATCCATCTTGGATCTATGACGAAGTGCATCAACACTTAGACCATTCCCATTTGCGAATTCTATGAATTCATTTGTAACAACATCTCGCAAATCATCATCGGGATATAGTCTTAAGAAATGCTGCCTTGTACCCATTAGATACTTCTAGATCTCTCCATGGTGGAATCCTTCTTGGTTTATCAAGAAACTGATTTCTATAGTACTTAGGTGTCAAGGCATAGGCAAGAAGGTGCAAAGGAGTGGTCATCTTATTCTACCTTTCTACAATAATTACTTCCAGTTCTTTGAAGAATTTCTCCTGAGGATCATTCTCTTTTTCATTTATAGTGACCTTTATTTTTTCAAGCATTGAGTCAATGCCATCATAAATCTCACCTATGCAAGGCCTATCCATGTCTGTATAGCGAATCATGCTCATGATGGGCTCAGTGATACTTAGGAGATATGTAACAAGATCCCACCATCTCTTATTCAATATTCTATCCATAATTTTTTCTGCCCTCTCAGTGCTACTTTGCTTCCATACAACCCAATTGGTGCTGATCACCATATTGCATAGTGCCACTCTAACTTTCACAAGTCGTCTTAAGACGACTGTGTTTGATGCAAAACGGTTCTCAGCAACCTATAACACAAATTAATGCCAAATGATTAAAAAATAAAGCCAAACTTTAAAGAAGAATACACAATATAGCTTACACAATGATATTATGAACATTGAAAATTAAAAAAAATCAGAAAATGTAAAATTAAATTACTATTTCACTTACCTTCAATAGCTCCAAATTCGAATAGGTTCTAAAAATCCCTTGAGACGTGGTGGTTTGTGATGAACATCTGGATGTCCTCAGCCTCTGCATACACATCTTTGATCCATTTTATTTTTTGCCCAATCCTTTGTAGCATAAGATTGAGTGAATGTATCGCACAAGGTGTCCAAAAGATGTGATCATAGCGTTGCTCAACCAACAATCCAGCAGCTCTACAATTTTTTGCATTGTCCGTTATGACTTGGACAACATTGCGGGGTCCCACAGACTCAATGGCAGAGATGAGAATTTCTGCAATAAATTGGCCATCTTTTATTTGGCCCTCACAATCCACAGCTCTCAAAAACATTGCCCCTTTAGGGGACACCGCTATGACATTGATCAAGGGACGGTTTTTAGCATCTTTCCACCCATCTGAAACAATTGTTACACCTGTCTCAACCCATGAATCCCTTATGGGTTTCAATGCATCTTCAACCCTCTTCACCTCTTTCTCCAATAATGTTCCACATACCTTCTCATAACCGGGGTCCTTATACCCTCTTGGTGCCTCATTAACACTTTTTATCATTTGCTTCCAATATGGGGAGCGAACAACATTGAATGACAACCCATTTGCATAAATGCACCTTACTATATCTTGGTCAGCATTGTCTCTACTCTCATTTTGGAATGCGGTTTCTAAAGGCCCCTTTGTTCTTTTACGTGTCAAGGGTGGTTCACTTTGAGGTTCATTTGTGGCAAAGAAGGGGTGGTCTTCTACTACAATACTGGGATTAGAAGGGCCTTGCATTCCCTTTGTTTTCTTTGATGCGGTTTGGTTCAATCGACGAGCTTCCCTCTCTTCTGTCGCCTCATGCTCCCTAATATATTTCATCACTGTCTCATCTGGTATAGGTTTACCATTTTTTCCAGGGCATTTTTTGATGCCTCTTCCTTTTATTCCACACAAATGGCCCACCACCCGATAATATGAACTATTACGTTCAATATCACATCCATGGCATTTCCAACGGAATCCCCCACCTCCAAGAAGTTGGTTTATAATGTCCACATATTTCCATAAGGGAGAATTTGGATCATTTCTTTGTTTTGCAATTATTTGTTCATTGCCAATGGAGGAAGATGTAGATGCCATTCTAGTTCCTATGGCAAGAAATAATATAAACATATTCAAAAACAAAAACTAAATAATGAAAAAAAATTCAAGTTTCATGTTTGACAATTTGTGAAACAAAAATAGTTGGAAAAAAATGTTTAAAAACCTACCTCTTGTAGCCAATGGAAGCTTGAAAATGTATGGAAATGATGCTGCAACACTTGTTGAAGCTTCAAAAATCAGTCTTCAACTCCTCCTCTTTGATCTTGGAAGCCAAATTTTGTTCACCCTTTCTTCAACCTGCTCTCATAAAACTTTTGTTTGCAACACAAATGAGGAGAAATAAGTCAATAAAATGTTTTAGAAGTCAATTTTAGGTTATAACTTTCACTTTTTACAAGGCAGAATTGAAAAAAAAAAAAAATTTGCATTGTTTTTTGATTTTACGGGCCACCCAGCCGCCTGGGTTCGACTGGGTTCAACCACTCTAGGTTTTTCAAACCCTGGTCAAACCCAGTTCGAACCGGACCCGGTCGAACCCGGACCCGTACCAGGGGGGCCTAGAGGCGAACCCGGTAACCTAGCTTTTATATATATTTCAGATTTTTACATGTTTTGTATGGACAAATCCAAAATGAACCCAACCCCAATTTCTTTTTTGACTGAACCGTGAACCAAACCCTTGAACCCAAACCTATACTTGTACCAGGACCGGTAACTTAGCATGATAAACTCCTTTGGTTACCTTCTAAGGTGGGTGATGCTCTAAGTACACCTTTACCAGTGTTATTTTTGGTTGTACTTTTGTGTATGGTCATATTTTCTTTGAATGTAGCTGTTAGTATGGTTCATTTTTTCCTTTTAATGGATATGCTTGCTTCATGTGTATCTGGTCTTCTGGTCCACTGCCTTCATATTTTGAATTTGTTTGTTGATGCTGAAGTTTAGAAGTTGCTATTGCTCATAATGGATGGTAGTGATGTTGAATTTAGGAGTTGCTAATGCTTATAATGAATGGTAGGCATAGATAAGCAGAAGCATATCTTCTCTACATAATGATACAAATAAAAAAATATCACTTACTTCAGACATAGCTATATGGTGCTCCAAATTCTATGCTATTGCAGATATGTCACAACAACCATCTAAATGTAAGATGCCCTCTCTCAATACCACATAATCTTTTTGCCTTTTGGATACATCATTTTGCCATTTGGTCTACTGCCAATGTTTGTCTTACATAAACCTACCATACTATAGGGTGGAGGTAACTTTTAGCCTACCTTGATAATATAGCTATAAATACCTCTTTGCTCCTGAACCAAATGAAGATATGAACTAGTAGTCTTTGGGTAGTGTGAATACATGCTTTCTGAATCAACTGGATGAATGTGATGATCAGGTATTGTTTTGCTTTTTCAAAGAGCTGTTGATGTACTATCAGGAAATCTATTGAGTTATGCAATCCTTCCATGGAGACCTTTCATTGATGTGGATGCTATTTAAACATTACTGGCCCCTTCCATACATGGCTCCAAACAACAGGTGCCATAAACTGTGCTTCACTGTGAAGTATCTTTGATTGTTAAATAGCATTGATAATGGGAGTGGTTGACATCCATGGGAGCATGGAGTTAGTCATAAGACATTTTATAGGGATGCATATATGGGATTGATGATGATATGATTTTGATTGATCATTGCATTATGGTTAGTGCTGTGTAAGAGCAGACATAAGGTGCTTGTTTCTTTCATGTTGGAATGCAGGACCTTACACTGTTATGGGAGGTGGGATAAGTCTTATGCCTTAGGGGCATTGGATTTTTTTTACGTACAAGTCTCTGAGGCACAAGGTCATTGTGTGCCTGTTTATGTTATGAGGATATGAAACATAAGGCAAGCTGCTTTCCTGTAAAATGAATAACCATAGTATTTTATATACTGTAGGAGGAGCTAAATAATATTGGAGGGTTAACATTGACCTATCATTGTTTCTTAGTAGTGTGGGTATGGATGGACCCAGCATATTAGTGACTGATCATTGTCTAAATGTTAGTACTTGAGAAGAGAGTATATCATATAAAAAACATACATGATATAAGTTGGTAATCAGACCATGCATTTTTTAGCTTGCCTCTTTCATTTGAAGGATCAAGAGTGCTCTCTCTTTTGATGTATTCATAAACTCAGGACATTTTGACTGTAATTTCAGAAAATTTGAATCCTTTGGAAGTAATATTTGGGTGCTCTGGACATAATAATGTTGCTAGAATTCTTGGAGATGATTATACTTCACCCTGTGTTTTGTGATGCCTTGCATTTTACTGGGTGTGCATCCCATATTGAGTCCATACCACTTCAATCTAGAGCCTAGACAAATGGGCACTTTTGATTCAAAGAATTTTTGAAATGGGATGACATATCATAAAATAATTCTTGCCATATTGCATAAATTTGAACATGCATGGTAACTGAATGTGTGTGAGTTGGAAAGGAGAGGAATTTAAAATGCTAGTTGTTTGTTCTTGTTATACAGGCTATTTTTCAGAGGCATCCCCGGCCAGAAAAAGAGTACCAGTCTTTTTCATTAATTTACAACGATAGATCACTGGATTTGGTAAGGATTTATTTGTGTAACAGGTTTGAATATTCTACTGCTAGACAGATCTTAATTTTGATCACAAACTTTATCATAAATATTTTCTTCAGATTTCAAATTTTGCCTCGTCTGAATAATTGAAATAAAATTGCATCGTATTATGATTGCTAGTTAAAATTTGTGGTTCCTCAGCTTGGGGGTCAACGGTGCTTGTGGACCTTCACTAGTGAAACTCGTTCTTTTCTTTATGCAGATATGTAAGGATAAAGATGAAGCTGAAGTTTGGTTTGTTGGTCTTAAAGCACTGATTTCACGTGGACAGTATCGTAGACGAAAGTCAGACTCAAAAAGTGACGGTGTAGTATCATCTGAGATAAACAGCCCCAGCACTTACACTCGAATAAATTCTCCAATGCATTCTGCATTTAGTAGTATGGACAGTTTACAGAAGGTTTTATTCTCAATTCAACAATTACAATTCCTTTGATCATTAATTGCCAATTGTCTTTTTTTCTGGGTTTCAGTGGATATGTCTTTTTTGTTTGTCAAATCCTTTGTTATTACTTCATTTTTGTGTTTACTTGAACATGCCTCTATGATTGCTTATAATTGAAGTGCATCTTCTAAGCATTCTTTGTTTGTTTCTTCAGACTGTGGCAGATGTGCATCGAAGCCAGACTCCATATGGAAGCCCTCCTCGACATGGTTTAGAAAAGGCTCTCTCTGAAGGTCTTCTCTATGCAGCACCATCAAAAGCCTTTTTCCAGTCTGCATATGTAGGAAACTATATAAATTCAGGAGCATCAGAAGGGCGACCAGGCAGCATAAATGGACATTCTAGGGTTGCAACAGTGGATACCTTTAGAATAAGTCTTTCAAGTGCTGTAAGTTCATCTAGCCAAGGTTCAGGCCAAGATGATGCTGATGCAATGGGGGATGTCTTCTTATGGGGTGAAGGTACAGGTGATGGTGTGTTGGGAGGTGGACTTTATAGGGTTGGAAATGAAGGTAGCTCCAAAATGGATTCACTTTTACCAAAAGCACTTGAGTCAGCTGTAGTGCTTGATGTACAGAACATTGCTTGTGGAGGTAGACATGCTTCTTTGGTCACAAAGCAGGGAGAGGTATTCTCATGGGGAGAAGAATCAGGAGGTAGACTTGGCCATGGTGTAGATGTAGATGTTCCACATCCAAAACTTGTTGAGGCTCTTGCAAATACAAATGTTGAGCTTGTAGCATGTGGGGAGTATCACAGTTGTGCTGTAACACTTTCAGGTGATTTATACACATGGGGAAATGGTAGTCATAATTATGGGATTCTTGGACATGGAAATCAAGTTAGTCACTGGGTTCCAAAAAAGGTAAATGGACCTTTGGAAGGAATACCTGTATCTTCAATTTCTTGTGGGCCATGGCACACTGCTGTAGTAACTTCTGCAGGTCAGTTGTTTACATTTGGTGATGGAACATTTGGTGTTTTGGGTCATGGAGACAATAAAAGTGCAGGTTCACCTCGAGAGGTGTTGTCACTAAAAGGGTTACGAACTGTAAGAGCAGCTTGTGGGGCATGGCACACTGCTGCAGTAGTGGAAGTTATGGTGGGATCTTCTAACTCCAGTAACTGCTCATCTGGGAAGCTCTTTACATGGGGTGATGGTGACAAATATCGGCTTGGCCACGGGGACAAGGAACCCAGACTTGCTCCAACACTGGTAGCAGCACTTGTTGACCATAACTTCTGTCAGGTAGCTGCCGGACACAGTCTTACAGTTGCTTTGACAACTTCAGGACATGTCTTTACAATGGGCAGCTCTGTTTATGGTCAATTGGGAAGCCCTCAAGCTGATGGCAAGCTCCCCATTCGTGTGGAGGGGAAAATCCGCAATGCCTTTGTTGAGGATATAGCTTGTGGTGCATATCATGTAGCTGTTTTGACCTCCAAAACAGAAGTCTACACTTGGGGAAAAGGAACAAATGGGCAGCTAGGTCATGGAAATATTGAAGATGTGAATACTCCAACATTAGTAGAAGCATTAAGAGACAAACAAGTTAAAAGTGTGGTGTGTGGTTCCAGTTATACAGCAGCTATCTGTCTTCATAAGTGGGTTTCTGGTGCAGACCATTCCATGTGTTCAGGCTGCAGGCTTCCATTTGGTTTCACTAGGAAGCGCCACAACTGCTATAACTGTGGGCTTGTTTTCTGTCATGCATGCAGTTCGAAAAAGTCGCTGAAGGCATCTTTGGCACCAAACCCAAATAGGCCCTACCGTGTCTGTGATAGTTGTCTCACCAAGTTGAAAAAGGCTGCAGAGGGGGGATCTAACTCTCATTCACTGGATGTGAGAAGAGGAACTGCACATCGGCAGTCTTCTGATGTCAGTGAGAAACAAGATAAATGGGAGGCTAAGACACAGTTATCACTTTCAAGATCTTCTACTACAGAACATCTTAAACCATCTGGAACTAAATCTTCTTCCTCAAAACGAAATAGGAAACCAGAATTTCATAGCAGTCGTGTATCACCAGTTTCAAATGGTACTTCTCAGAGGGGAAGCATAAACCTTGCAACATCACTTCATCCTGTTTTGAGCTATTCAAAGAAATTTTTCTCTGCTTCAGTTCCAGGGTCAAGAATTATGTCACGAGCAACATCCCCAGTTTCACGACGGTCCAGCCCACCGCGTTCGACAACACCAACTCCAACATTATCTGGCCTTAAATCCGCAAACATTGTCCTTGAAGATGCTAACAAGAAAAATGACACCTTAAGCCATGAAGTTGTTAAATTGAGAGTACAGGTATGCTGGTCTTCTTTGCTGATTTAGAATTATAGGATCATACTATTTGAATGGAATTGATAGTTCCATTGCAGCTTCTGTTTTTTGATTATCAAAAGAAGATTTTTTTTTTCTGTGAAGGAAAGTTCTTATAAGATAACAAATTGTGTCAGATCTTTATTGAAGTAATCTGGGTAGTGTTTATTCTCATGAATTGTTGCAATGCTCATGATAATAAGCTTCAACTCTAAACATTGTACCTTGTGGGTCTGTTTGGTTTTGGTTCTTTAAGTGTATATTATATCAGATACGAAAACGAAAGTAAGTTACTTATCTCACATGTAAAGTAAGAAGGTTCACAAAGGGAAAGCAAGTATAAAAATAACATATTTTTATCCCAAATTCACAAAGTCAAAATGTCACAAGGGAGAAATTCATTATAAAAGGGACTCCTAAGCCATATCAGTGTTAAATGTTATGTTTTGGAAGTAAGGGGCTCTAGTGGACCAGTCTGAAGACTGTTTAGCCAAGGTGGCACCCATACTGGCTTGGATTAAGCTGGAGACAGCGTACATACCTTCTCAGGAAAGCAAGCCTATTTTTGTCAAGTATTAATATTAATTTATTCTCAGAAATATTAAGTTTCTGTTCCTTTCCCAGTTTCCTTAGAATTCAGTTTTGTATTTGCAGCATTTTCAGAATTTTTAGTTTCATAGTATCATGTTTAGATTTTACACTTAACAACAAATTCTGAAATATCCCATTCCATTTCAAATTTAAGTTTCAATTATGGGTTTATAGAAAAACTTTTTTAGAATGGTCAGAACTTAAAAAACGATTGAATTTCATTTCCAGTTGAGAATCTTAAATTGAATGTTGATACCTAGGATTTGCAATACTGCAGCCAGGTACAACTGGGTTCACAGGAGTGGTATCAGAGCCACATTTTTGTCTTCGTGGGTCAGCATCAACAATGAACACCTTCTCTAGCCATCACATTGATTATGCTAAGATTGTATTATCCGGAGAGGAAGTCATTACAATCCCATCAGAAGAAATGAAAGAGACTAGGGATGAGACAAGTCAAATTGTTTGTTGTTGTGGAAAAGAGGGGAAAGGGAAAGGGAAAGAGGAGATGGGAATGGTGGTGATTCAGGAAGAGGAAGGATACAGGAGACTGTTAGATTTGAGGAGAGAGGCTAAATGAGTTAATTGAAATCATTAAAATTTTTTTTTTTTCTGGAAGGGAGTTTAATCAAAGAAATTGTATAAATCAGAGGTTGCTTTAGAAAATGCCTGCTCCTAAATTTGATTAGGTAAATGAAGAGATCGAACCCGGGGCTTGAATATGGAGACCAGAGTTACAGGACTCACAGAGTCTGGCCCAGACTCGGTGAGTCCCGAGGTGGGTCACCTCTGTTGAGGCCAGAGGACCCTGGATTTAGACTCAGCTGAGTCTGGCTGGGTCTGCGCAGACTCACGAGTTTGTCAGACTTGCCGAGTCCTGAGCTCCAGACTCTTCCGCCCAACAAGTAAAAAAAAGGCAAAAAAAAATTAAAAAGTCAGTGTAGTCTCCATTAGAGACAAATTTCAAGGACGTGAGGAGTGATAAAGCCAATGCAAAGCTTGGACTTTGATGGATATTCTACAAATATTATTTTCTGAGCATTAGATATCAGCCAATAGAAAAAATAAATCCCGACGCCTTTATAAAATAATAAGTGATTCGAGCTTTTGGGGGCGCTGCCCCTCGACCCCGCCCTATACTACGGACCCCGCAAGGGGCATTGCCCCCAAAACCCCATTGAATAATTCGGGGGGAAACTGTGCCGATAAAAGTGGGGAAAATTTAACCTTTGAGTCTGATTAGGCTCCATATAACAACATTGGTCAATATTTATATCAAACTCAGATTTATGAAATTCTCTATTAAAGTTATTTCTACAAATCTGTCCAGTAATAGCTGTTCATTTATTATGATTTAGTTACTATTCAGTGTGCAAATATCTTTGTCTAGTTGAATAAGATTGAATGCAAATATGTTGGAAGACACAGCTGATAAGGTGTACCATGTTGCAATACTTTGAGTTCTTATAAAATGTCAAGCTGGTTACAAACCAAATCTGCTCAGAAAATATTATTTTCTGAGCATTAGACATTTTGCAAATGTTTGTTATAATTGTTTGGAATATATTACAAGGACGTGGGGTGAAATCAATAAGGGTATCTCACAGTGGTATCAGAGATTTGACCCTGCTAGCTTGTCGGGTTAAGAGTTGCAGTTGTAAGACAAAGATGAAGTCCAATCAGAATCACATTGAGGAATTCAATATAGAGTTTATAAAGTGTTTTCAGGTGTTCCACAAATATCGAGAAGATTTTATGAATTAGATTCATCAGATTTCGACAGTCCATGTTGTTGATTTGCATTTATACTTATGTGATCAATGTAAACTTGTGTATGTGCTTCTATTTGATGAGATTATTGTGTCTTTAATGTTTATTTATTAAAGGATGCATGAAACAGGTTTTAAATCCTCAAAAAAATTTGAATCTCTTGGGTTTTTCAATTTGCCGAGTCTTGGCCAAGTCTTTGCCGAGTTTGGGCGTCGAGTTCGAGTTGGAGTCAAAAAACAGCTTTCTGAGTCCGAGCTGAGTCTGAGTCTTGTAACTATGATGGAGACTATCCTATTTTATCCTGTTAGATTATTGTCATTGATGTCAAAGGACACATCAGTGGCCTAATGGATGGAGGTTTAAGTTGTGCCAAATTTATGTCATTGTGATTGAGATTTTGTTGATCAAAGAGAGAGGCAATATAATTATTAAATTGCACCAATAATTAATTTGGGACATCCCCCTCATTGGAGCAGCTACTTATTGGGAATTGAATTAATTTTTAATTTACTTGTTGGGGATGAAGGGGTGCATATTGGAGGGTATAAGTAGAAGACCTCTGAGGGTTATTTTTATTAAGCAATTCAAGAATAATTTTGCGTATGAAGAGTGGCAATAAGAGGATATTCAAGCTGATTTGTAAGTTCTTGAGCAGATTTATGACATATATTTGATCTCATTTTGTGAAATACATTGGAGCAAACTTATGCAAGATTGTTGAAAGACATTTCATGAAGATTTGAAAGAGGTTATGAGCAGACTTGTAAAGACATTTTGAATCAGTTTCAAGAAGTTTGCATATATTTATCATATTGAAATTTGAAGGTTGGTGCCTTCTATTCTAATATTTTGGGAGGTTGGTGCCTCTCATTGAAAGAGATTGGTGTCTCTTGCTGCATTGGTGTCCAGTTGTAGGGGATTGGTGTCTCCTATGGGTTGGTAACTGCAACGGTAGTTTGAAGCGGCTATTTGCTGTGGTTTTCTCCCGAAAGGGTTCCACGAAAAATCTTGTTTCTCTTTCGTGTGGATGCATTTAATTATTTCATTGTGGTTGCTAAAATGTTATATAAGCGAAAAGTTGGTCTTATACTGATTCATCCCCCCTCTTAGTATAAGTGTGTGTGTTTCTTCACTTCCAGCTGCTTCATATGGAGGACATTAAAAATCTAATTTGCCAGGTTACACCTTGATGTGCATGGATTTCATTGGTGGCAAATGGTGAATGTAAACAAAAAGAAGATAATACATGTGGTTAATCAGAAATAACCACATGGGACCAATTTGTGACTGGGTTTTATTGTAATTTTGAGGCCTATAGACAAAAAGGTTACTTCTTTGTTTGCAAGACTATGAAATGATGACATACTTACTATTCTAAGGAATTTTGCCAAGGTAGCTTGCTTGTGGAGCATATTTCTTCACGAAGGGAAGTTGGCTAATTATATTGATGGACAAGTAAACAATGTCATTAAATGCATCCACTTATATTGATGGATACGTATAAGTTATTGGGAAGGACAAGTAAACAATGTAATGTCCCCTTCTTAGCCAACATCAACCGATCAAGGTTAGTCTATCACCGATTTCTCGTAGACTAACAAGATGAATAGAGGAACCATTTAGGGTTGGTTTTCTTAGGTTTTAGACAAAATATCTAAGTGGTTCAGGAGATATCAAGGCATTATTTTGTGATATTAGAAAAGGTTGCTAAGTTAAATCAATATTTAACTTATTTAAGGCTCCTCAAAAGTACATATTATGATTTGATTCTAGAGAGAGAGTATGGCGTCCTAGTGTAATGTACCCGTTTTTCTTGTGATCACTCAGTTGCATAGTTTTGCCTGTTAGCCATCTCCGCAAGCAATTACAGAGGCTAGGGGATGATTGGCTTTACCAAGAGGAGTCTATACTGAGTCACTTTTTGGCCTTGGTGAGTTTAAATTACATAGACTTTAGAATAATTCATTATAAAGTTACTTTTTTATAATTAGAAAAATTATAAAGTAACTTTATTAAAAAGGAGATTAATAAAATTTAATGATGGATTATAAAATGGCCCCTTGGCACATTTCCCTAGAAGTTATAACTTAATAATATGGCCACTTTTAATGAGGAATTAGACCTTCAATGGGTCAAACCACTTAGGGGAAGTTATTTTTTAATAAAAAGAAACATTTTAACATGTTTTTTGATGCCAAAAGTACAACACTAACCCCAAATTCGAATTAGGGTTTGATGAATGTTTAAAAGACATTGGGGGCAACATTTTATTCATCATTCATTCGATATTTGACAATTTCTTCCCTGGAGAGCTCTGCAACAGCAAACTTGATTGGAGTTTCAGGTTGAGAATGAAAACTCTCACCCTTTTTGAGTGTGTGGACGAAAACCCATTCACCTTTGCATTGAAGGAATCCTCTTTCAGGTCATTTGGGGCCAATATCTAGAGGAAAATTCATACTTTCAACAAGAATAAATCATCTACAGAACATTTGAGCAGATTGGAACAGATTGGAGAACATTTTCCAGCAGTTACTGTGCTTTTAATGCTGGCCACACCATTCCCAGGCTGGCCGTACCCTCTTTGCTTCTCCTGTGAAGCCAATAAAATAAATTTAGAGGGCTTTGATTCAGAAATTTGTGTGTAAATTCATTGTTGGCAGCAATTAAAGACATATCAATGGTTCTTTCAGGGAAATTTTAACACATTTGGGCTACATCAGCATTTTAATGGGGAAAAAGGGTCAATTCTGGAGGTTTCTCCTGACAAGAATTTGGAATAAACACCTGATCTGCTATTTCTTCCTTAAATTGTTTTTGATAATTATATGTAAGGAGAATAAAACATATTGGAACAATTTGTAGCACCTGGAGGCTCCTATATTGCTTTGTGCACCACCTCTAGCATCAAAATAAGCTCATCCAGGTAGGGTGCTGGACACCTGGTAGGCCAGTTTTGGCTCTAGTTGTCTTAAATAGTCATTCTCTTGAATTTATAATTTGCTGCAATAAAATCTGAGTTTTGAAATTTTATTTCAGTCAATCGTTTCTTTTATGTATTGCATTCTTTTGGCAAATTTTCATTGGCATAAGCAAGCAAAACCCCCAAAACTAAAAAAAAATCAAAATTCACCTCAGACCAATAAAACAATTCGTTGGTCAAAGATTTGAAAGCAAACAAAAAAACTTCAGATTGGATCAGATTCTCAATTGGCATCTTTCACCTAGGAGAGAGAAAGTGGAGCTCACTACAATTTGTGGTTATTTGTAATATTACAAATGATATTAAAGGTGACCTTGAAAGTTAGAATTATTAAATTATGAAAAATGACTTTATAATAGTCATTGAAAGTAATAAAGGATGAATTTAACTCAATTTGGATGCCACCTTATTTGGGACTATTAAGTCATTAAGTGAAATATTAGAAGGAGCAAATGAAGGTAAACAAAGTTATAAGTTGGGCACTAGAGGTAACCCTAATTAGGGCATACCTTTTGGGATACTATTTAAAAGAAACTTGGAGTTCATTTTGAAAATGTCTTGGTGAAATATTTTCTTACTTTTGCCTCCTAAGAGGAGCTTGTCTGAACCTAGGGTTTATACCTGCTTGTGGGTACAAAATCCTCCATAAGTAAATACACCTGTAGTTGTGAGAGACCATCTCAGGGCGTGCAAGGGAATTCTATTTGCAGGGATTTCATTTGTGCTTAAAAGAAGTCAGTTTAGAGGTGATTTTGCTGGTTGAAATCTGAAGGAGGTGCTTGCTTACTTGCCTAGCTGCCCCCTTTCCTTGACAGTTTGAAGTTGTTTGAAGCCCAAACTTGCTTCTCCAACATTGGTTATCATTAGAACTTCATCTTCAGCATGTGTGGAGTAGCCTTCAACCATTTTCAGTCGCTAGAGGGGTTTCCAACACAAAAGACCAGTCCATTTGCAGACCGTACAGCTCAAGGGTATTGGAGTTTCATTCCTACCAAACATTGGGGTTTGGTGAACCAACTTTGACCCATTTTTGGTGTCCTGATTAGACTTATATTTTGGGCAATATTTTGAGTGGAAAGAGGCAGATTTTAAAGTGCTGCAAACATATTTCTGGGTGAGCTACTTGGCTGCCACCTTACCATTAATCAGACCTCCTTATCTCCTGTTCTCAAGCACATCAACTACCAGATTCAGGAGTAAACTCTCTGGGTATGTCTGAATTAGTTTTGTAAGGCATTTTCTAGTCTTGGGTTATCATTATTATCAGAAAATGTTGTAAAACTTAGCCCCTAACTAAATCTGGAAATTTCAAGGACTTGGTTGCATATTTTCAATTTATTTTCAGCTTGTTTCATGAATGCAAAAATAGTTCATTTACTCAATATCATTGTTCAAACAAACAAACCATTTTGCAACTTCTGTCTAGCTCTGAAAGAAAACAGAAAAAGAAAACAAATAGTATGTTTAATTAAAAATTAACCAGCAGGTTGCTACAAACCTGTTCGTAGTGGTTCCACTTGGGGTGGGACATTACAAACAAGCTCGAAGAATACTGGACAATAAATTATTCCCATACTGTAGAAGATGAAATCAACTTTATAACCTTAGGACTATATGGACAGTTTGATTGAGACAATTGTACTAATCCTAATTCTCTAGAGACATCATTGCTATATAGAGTCCAACATAACCAAAACAATGAGAGAAGTCTCACTTAGAGCAAATTTTTCAAATCGTAATTATAGTAGAGGATTGTAGCAGAAGCTAATTACAACACAAGTAGGATCAATGACTAGAGATTACAAATCTACAAGGTTGATTTGGGATACTGGTAACTCCAAGAGCATCCTATCTTGTGATTGCTTGAGGACAAGCAATCTTGGGAATGGTGGATTGTCATGCCCCTGCAAAATTGCAACCAATTGCAGCTTACATAGGTGCCCATTTTCAACTAGGCCATTGAAGGTGGCACCAAAGATAATGCTAATAAGTTGGCACTAGATTTCATACTAGTGGTTTAGAATAAAGAAGAATTTAATTAAAATTAAACAAATCATCAAAGGGCAGCAAAAGTTTGTGACTCCTTCGAAGGGTCGTAGTTTGTGAAAGGTTGTGACTCCCTCAATAATAAGATATAAAGGGAGATCATTCCATTGTGGAGAGGACATCAATTAATGGAAGAAATTATGAAGTGACATTGCAAGTAAATATTACAGCCAAAGAGGATGAAAACCCTCCAAGGAAATTAAGAGAGGACGATTATCCTTACTTCTCCTATCAAGTTATTGGACAAAAACCCATAACTTGCCTAGGTATCAGGGATAAACATTCAAGGAAAAATAGCTGCAATTCAGAAGGAGAATTATTGTAGAAAAATCAAGGTAAGTTTATTTTTAGAATTATGTCAAAGGGATAAAACTGAATATTATAATAAAATTCATAGTTTTTTATTGTTGTAGCTATAAATATAAATACAAGTATCATTTTTGGGTTAGAATTATTGTTTAAAGGCAGAAGTAGGATTTAATGTTCTAGAAAGATACATTACACTTAAGACCGCACTTTGTTCTTATGGTGATTATTTACATTTGCAAGTGAACTGATTTTAGTTAAAATCACGCGTTGCTGTTTTCTACATTAAGGAAG